>NC_079498.1:90678744-90762047 GCF_030052815.1 Hevea brasiliensis | reverse complement strand
TTACCCATCAATAACACAATTTAATCAAATAACTGAAGAATACAGTGTTGCCAATCGATAATACAATTTAGGCCATGACACAATTTTTTTCACACATGCCGTGTTGTACACCATGACAAGACACACTCACCCCAATAATCGAAATCAATGAGGGAGGAAGCTAGCTGAATAATGAGTACTCATCCACACTCACCTCAGACTGGTAAGTCAAAGAGGGAGGAACATAGTGTAGTTATCAGAGCACTTGCAGGCGTTACGTATCGCCATCCCTGCAAGCTCCTGGGTTCACGCGTGAGAGTTCCCAGGAATCATAGGCATTACGTATCGCCGTCCCTACTTTGCTCTGATACCACTAAACACAATTTATCTCAAAATTTCCATTTACAAAGTAGACAACACAATAATTTCCAAATAATATTCCCAAAACCAAAATAATAAAAAATTATTCATAACTCATTTCTCCAAATAAATTTGCTAGTAAAAGTAGTGAATATAAAAGTATTGTGCACGGACACAATTTAAAACTATAATGTTCAATTAAATTTTAAGTAGAAAATAAGAAGTCAAAATTATTGTGCACAAACACAATTTAAAACAATAACATACAAATAATCATAATTTATTTCAATTGAAAAATTCAAAAGAAATAACTATTGTGCACAAACACAATTTAAAACAATAACATACAAATAATCATAATTTATTTCAATTGAAAAATTCAAAAGAAATAACTATTGTGCACAAACCTCTGATATATGCCTCTTGGCTCTGACTCAGTGTTTCCTTCCCTTTCCCTGAGTCGTTGCTAACTGAGAAACATAATTTGAAGTGTTTCAGTACTCATTTAAACTGTCTCTAACGATAATGCTTAATAATTAATTCATTGAGTTCTATTATTTCCTTAGTCAACCTAAGATGTCGACCCTCTATGCATTCTAGGTGAATTAGATTTTAATGTCACCAATATGTCACATTTGTAGCCTTTTTGTATTGGTACATATTACCAAATTCATTTCCATGTATACTGCGTTTTATTGCAATTTGTCAGATTCCGGTATACAAATTTGACCTAGCTTGATGACCTAGTTCCCTCGGTTTTCGGGTTTCGGTCAAAACTACAAACTTGTAGATCTATGTCTTATTGCACGTGGGGCAAAATTTCAGGTCATTCTGAGTTTACTAGACCAAGTTATGGTCATTTTACTATTGCTGGTCAAAGTGCATCAAAATTAGTCACTTTAGGTCATTTTAGGTTCGGCCAGTTTTTAGACCCGAACTTATGCAAGCTATTTGACTTACTTATGGTGATTTCTGGGCTTTGGTGTCTTCATAAGACTTGTAGATATAGGTCTTAACTATTCATGGTAAAACTTTCAGGTCAATTGGACCTATTTTGAGTGAGTTATGGCCAAAACACTAACTGCTGCCCAAATGGTAAATTTTCAGGCCTTAAATGCACTAATCCGGATTTGGTCATTTTTCAAGTTACCTTACAAGCAGAATTTTGGTAAGCTTCCTTCATGAAAGTTGGCACTTTTTGTGCCTAGTTTCACCTCCAATTGGTCTCATACCAATTGTAGCCACACACTTAAGGTTCTAGGCCACAATACACACTGCCCTATTGCAACACTCTTCATCACATACCAAATGCACCTTTAACACTTACCAAGTTACACATTCATGCCATTTCTGTTTTGTACCATAACCTAAACACATTTTACAACACATTTTTGGTCATTTTGGCAGCTTATAACCACACTCAATATGCACCATATAGTACAAAATTTTTCAAGTTCAAATTACAAACAATCCAATCACCTAACCTAGCTCATTTACATGTCCAACCTCACACCTTCATACACATACACAAGCTGCCATAACAAGTACCACAATTCAACAATAATATTCCATAAATCAAACCACAAAATAACATATCTTGATATACACTTCAATTTTGCCAATTCACACATCTCCTTGAATTAATCTCCAAGCTTCCAAAATCAAGTATACATTCACATACATCTAATATACATCACCGAACTTATTCCTACACACATAAACACTTAATCAACCCTTTAATCTACCATTTACAAGCAAGGATAAACTGTCCTTAAGGAGTTTCCATGGCTACCAAAAATAAACATCTCCCTCAATACATCAATCTCCAAAAATCTCTCCACAATTCAAGTACCCATAACATTCTCACAAACTTTAATGAAGCAATAATCAAAAACACATACTTACCACTTTGGAAACTCTTCAAAACCTCTCCAAAACTTGGTCTTCTTGCTGCCTATCTACTGCCCAAGGTGTATGGACAACTTTTAATGAAGGGAAGTGGAGAGAAAGAAGCTTGGATCACACTTGCATGGAGCTTGGATCACACTTGCATGGATCACAATTTGTCAGATTCCGGTATACAAATTTGACCTAGCCGGATGACCTAGTTCCCTCTGTTTTCGGGTTTCGGTCAAAACTACAAACTTGTAGATCTATGTCTTATTGCATGTGGGGCAAAATTTCAGGTCATTCTAAGTTTACTAGACCAAGTTATGGTCATTTTACTATTGCTGGTCAAAGTGCATCAAAATTGGTCACTTTAGGTCATTTTAGGTTCGGCTAGTTTTTGGACCCGAACGTTTGCAAGCTATTTGACTTGCTTATGGTGATTTCTGGGCTTTGGTGTCTTCATATGACTTGTAGATATAGGTCTTAACTATTCATGGTAAAAATTTCAGGTCAATTGGATCTGCTTTGAGTGAGTTATGGCCAAAACACTAACTGCTGCCCAAATGGTAAATTTTCAGGCCTTAAATGCACTAATCCGAATTTGGTCATTTTTCAAGTTACCTTACAAGCAGAATTTTGGTAAGCTTCCTTCATGAAAGTTGGCACTTTTTGTGCCTAGTTTCACCTCCAATTGGTCTCATACCAATTGGAGCCACACACTTAAGGTTCTAGGCCAAAATACACACTGCCCTATTGCAACACTCTGCATCACATACCAAATGCACCTTTAACACTTACCAAGTTACACATTCATGCCATTTCTGTTTTGTACCATAACCTAAACACATTTTACAACACATTTTTGGTCATTTTGGCAGCTTATAACCACACTCAATATGCACCATATAGTACAGAATTTTTCAAGTTCAAATTACAAACAATCCAATCACCTAACCTAGCTCATTTACATGTCCAACCTCACACCTTCATACACATACACAAGCTGCCATAACAAGTACCACAATTCAACAATAATATTCCATAAATCAAACCACAAAATAACATATCTTGATATACACTTCAATTTTGCCGATTCACACATCTCCTTGAATTAATCTCCAAGCTTCCAAAATCAAGTATACATTCACATACATCTAATATACATCACCCAAGTTATTCCTACACACATAAACACTTAATCAACCCTTTAATCTACCATTTACAAGTAAGGATAAACTGTCCTTAAGGAGTTTCTATGGCTGCCAAAAATAAACATCCCCCTCAATACATCAATCTCCAAAAATCTCTCCATAATTCAAGTACCCATAACATTCTCACAAACTTTAATGAAGCAATAATCAAAAACACATACTTACCACTTTGGAAACTCTTCAAAACCTCTCCAAAACTTGGTCTTCTTGCTGCCTATCTACTGCCCAAGGTGTATGGACAACTTTTAATGAAGGGAAGTGGAGAGAAAGAAGCTTGGATCACACTTGCATGGAGCTCCAAAACCATGCGACAATGGAGTTCTTCCTTTCTCCATTTTTGGCTAGTTCTCTAAGGTTGAAGAAGAAGATGAATCTACTGTCCAAATGCAGATTAAGTGGTCCACTTTAGTGAGTTAGTGGAGCACTATTGCAAATTTAATGTTTATTTAATTATAACCTTCCTTATTCCCATATTAAGCTCCTAACTTTAGCTATTTACATTAGGTACCACTAATTTAATTTTTCATGACATTTTCCAAGTGTAATATCATTTATTTTTAATGGAAATTTAGGTCAAAAGACAACTCGAGGTGTCAAATGACCACAATGCTCCTGTTCGAGTTGCATTCCCGATTTTTCGGTAACACCGAGTTTTGTCCGTTTTTCGATTTCTCACTTTTCTTTGTACTAAATAATTAATTTTCTTTGATATTTCTAATGGTATTTATACTTCAATAGACATTTATTTAAGTCCTAAAAATACTTTCCAGGGTTCCCTGCGGTCCAGGGCTAGTCAACGGTCCACGCCGCAACTTCCCGGTGCGGTCACCTATCGCTAGGGTTCTCGGCTTGTTTAACTTGGTTACATTTCATTGCTATTATTTTTCCTTTATTTTTTCTTGTATTTTATTTTCTTGTATTTCATTATTTTATGTCTCCTCACTCGTATCGAAGTGTAGTTCTAGGCATTCTAGCTGTCCGGACAACACTGGTCATCGGAACAGTAGAACGCACTACCGAACATAGGGGTGTTACACTTAACCCTTGTCCAACAAAGGGATATCTAGTCATTTTGCCTTAAAGGTAGGATTCATAAGTTAGAGTAGGTTTAGAATCCAATGAAGATAAAATTCCCATTTTCTCTAATTTCATAATCCTATCTTCTACAATATAACCTAATCTTAAGTGCCATAGATTGGACTTGATTTGGTTTCAATGATGGCATTAAACTCAATTAAATTGCTTGGTGCTGTTTTATAATTATTATCTAAATAATAAAGACCATCCTGTAAGTTACCCATGCCAATAATTTTATTTTCAAAATAAGTATTGCAAACATCACTTATGAATCGAAATTCATATCTATTACTAGTTAAACTAGATATAAAAATGATGTTCTTAAAAGCATTAGGTACATATAACACATGATCAAGATAAGAAACATGTCCATTTAGATACAAAGATTTAGACCCTATGGCTAAGGCTGCAACTGTTGCTCCATTGCCAAGTCTGAGTCTAACATCCTCTAAGTTCAACCACTCACTGTTTGATAGTTTCTGCATATCAAAACATAAGTGAGAACTTGCACTAGTATCTAAAACCCAAGCTGTAGATGAACTGTGAGTATTATTTGAATCTAAATAAAAAGATATGAACATACCTTCAGAAGGCTTATCCTTCTTGTCTTTTAAAGCCACCAAATACTTAGGGTAATTTCTCTTTAAATGCCCTTCTTTCTGACAATGAAAACACTTTTCCTTATCTGGAACAACTTTAGATTTCTTCTTCTTGGACTGGTTCTTAGCAATTCTGCTAGATGGACTAGGGACTAGGAACCTTTGAATCTAGAATGTATCCTATACGCTCTAAATTCAGGACAATCCTCAGATTTCTTAACCAATCCAAGAAGTTTGGACCAGTTAGCCTGTTATGGTCAAGAATGCCTACTAATACGTTGGAGGGTTGTGGTTGAGTGCTAATTTTATCAGATTATAATACTGTAAAAAATACCAAGATTCAAATTAGCATATTGTATAAAGTATATTACCAAAATGGTTATGATCTTTTAATCAAATTGGTCCTCCCGCTAATTTGGCGAATCCTACACTTCTAAAGTAGGAAATGGAAATCCCAATTGGGGTGGATTTTTAGTGGGTCATTGAATTCTTATAAACTGTTAATCAACTTCAAGTACATCTATTCTTGAAATCATAACAATTCATAAGTGAGTAACTCTTTACTCATCACATTTCACGTGAGGTTCAATCAATTTATTTGGCCCCTAATGCTTAAAACCTCAGGTACATCTATTCTTGGTTTATCTTGCATTAGTTAAGTTGAGCCCACTAAGTTAGTAAGTGTGCAAATTTGAATCTCAATGACCTCAGGTACATCCATTCTTGGCCACCAAAGTATTTACATACTCATAACATCTCATGCTTAATAATTATTTCAAGAAAATCTCTTAAACCAAATACATCATTCCTATGTAACCATAGCCAACAATGTAAGTATTTAAAACTTCTTAAATAATTGCCTTCGTGGAGGGCCATGATTGAATTTCCAAAATTATACCATTACTAACTCAATCATTTTGTTGAAAGATTTCATTGGTCGACCTAGTTACTATTTAGTCTCACTTTGTACATTAACCATTTTGCATGCATATCTCATACACATCATGAACATACATATCTCATACATATATTCATCAAAATGGAAAAGTAAAAGCCATGATCATGGACTATTCAATGGGAATTTAACCCTAGCCACAAGGATTGAATTCAAGGGCATCCTAAGTTATCATTCATCTATTTGCAGCTTACTTTGACAATCTTCAACTCTTGAAGGTTGTACTCCTACTGATCTTAATCAATGTGTTTAACTCCATTTCTTCTTGTAAAATCCACCAAGCTAATTACAACATTTATCCTTGGCATACCAAGGTGAAAATTACAATAGAATGAGCATACAAGCTCAAATAAATAAATTACAACCTAAGGCTATCACAACATCTTTATGATACAACCCTTGTAAAAAATTAAAATAATTATTATAATTCCACAGAAATGAATAAGAACACAATCACATTGGTCTCCTAAAGTCCATGATCATCCTCCATTCTAATACACACATTCAACACTTGAAAATGCATTTTAATTTTAAATATCTCATATTCAAAATTAAATCTACCATTCATGAATTTAATTCACAATCATGTTATGCTGATTTTGGGACTTAGATTAAACATTTTAATTACCAAGAAAAGCCATGAAAGTTGATCAAGCACCATGATCACATCATAGGCCGAATGGTCCTACCATTTTCTAATTTGACTTTTCTTCCTTTCTACTCAACCTATAAGGACTTCTAAGGCTTTTATGACTCTAAATTGAGTACTTTTACACCATATACAAATATAAGAAGTCAGAAATAGAGCGGGGATAGATTTTTTTAGCATCAAGCATAACAATTGCACCTCGGAAGAGATCGTTAGCAAGTTTTTTGGACGAGATACTTAGCCAAAGTTTCAAAAGTTCAAAAGTGCAAAATTCTCATTTTGGATTTCTTCATTCTATTTCTTTTGAAGTGTTTTTCTTATTTTCTTATTTCAAGATTGATTGGAAATGGAATACTATCCATTTCTAATTTTTCCCTTTTTAATCCATTTCTAGTAAGAAACGAAATAGAAAAGGAATATATTATGTTTCTAATATGGAAAAAGTGATTAAACAGCTTAAAATGAGAAACAGATTCACATTCGTTTCTAATCCATTTCTATTTAGAAATGAAGTTTCGTTTCTAATAAAAAAATTATTAAAAATGTGTTTAAGAATGGATTTTTTTTCCTTTTCTAATTAGTAAATGTGAAAATATATATATATATATATATATATATATATATATATATATATATATATATATATATATATATATATATATATTTTAAAATATTTATTTTGAAGTCATTTTAAGTAAATTTTGAATAAAAAAATAAATTACTACTAAAAATACAATTTAAATACCATGAATAGTATTATAAAATAAATATAAAAAAATTAAAAACAAAAATTAATAATAAAAATAAAAATGAAAAATAACATTAATATGTTATAATAAAATATTAAAAAATAAATTACTATTATTGCTAAAAAATGAAAATACTAATAAAAATTATAAATAAAAATAAATGAAACAAAAAAATTAACAAGCTATATTCTAATAAAAGTTACTGAAAACTGAATTACTAAAAATTAAAATGTGAGAAAGAGTTATGAATAAAAAAGGAAAAAATGATAAGATAAAAATGAAATAAAAGAAAATGAAAGAAATTAGAAAATTAAGAGAAAAATGAAATAAAAAAAAACTATTAATGGAAAAAAATAGAGAAAAATGAAATGAAAGATAAAATGAAGAGAATGCAGAAGAAAATGAAAGGGCATGAAGAAAGAGTGAAATAAGAGAAAAGAAAATGAAAGAATGAGTGAAATGAGGAAGGAGAAATTTTTTTATATGCAATTTAGAAACAGATTAGGAACGGATTGCAAAATACATTTTTTATTAAAAAAATGGTGGGAATTTTTCGTCGACAAATTAGAAATGGATTTATGTAACTATTTCTAGAATTTGAAACATAATAGAAAAGGATTTTCATGTCTATTTGTAAATTTTTAAAAATGCAACATATTTTTTTCCATAAATTTCAAAGTCTACAATTTAGAAAAATATTCTAAAATTTGTTTCTAAATTTAGATACAAATTGGGGAGTCCGTTTCAAAATTTCTTAAAAAAAAAAGGGTTATTTCCCTCCATAATTTTTAAACTCTACAACTAGAAATGGAATTTGGAATTAGTTTCTAAAATTTTAAGCTTTTTCAAGTTCTACAATTTGAAAACGGATTTCAAAATCCGTTTCAAAATTTAAAATAGATTTGATTTCTAATTTATTTCTAAATTTAGAGGCAAACTTTTTTGCGCTAAAATTAGAAATAGAAGTTTTTTTATTTCAAATTTTTGTTTCTATTCTATTTTTAAATATAACGCCATTTTTTCAGCATTAAAAATAGCAATAAATTATTTTCTATTTCTAAATTCTATTTTTAATCCATTGCAAAATCTAATAAAAATTTTAGTTCTTAATCCATTGTAAATTAGAAACTGTCATAATCCATTTCTAATTTCTGTTGCTATTTCAGCAATATCTTATAGTGCATGTCTAGTAATTTTTTGATGCATGGAGAAGTTTTAACAAATTTATGAAAATTGAAAAAAAAAAATAGAAAATAAAAGTTGGGCTAGAAGATCTAGCAAGACAAAAGTGCACCAGTTTACTAGCGATTTGAATGGGCTCAGTAGTCTTATCATGCCATTTCAACACAACATTAGGCCCAATCATAGATTAGCTCATCCAACATCATGATATCATCACTCTTTCTAATATGGAACACTCTAATGCACCTCACAGACTAGACACGTGCAAAGCCAAGTTCACAGATGACGCGTCGTCCACATCATCTTCTATTTTCAAAGTGACGATCCTTATAGCTCCATTTTGCTACCATCCAAGGCCATAATTTCATTTGCCTTTCACTCACCACAGAATGATCTTTACTAAGCTATTTTCTAGCTACAAAAATCCCTTAACTCCCCAAAATTAGACAAGAGAGAAAACTTAAAAAACTTAAAGAAAACCTCCTCTATTCGTACCTTTTAGGTTATCCTTATTGAAAGTAGCCTTTCACCCTAACTTTGCTACCTTTAGCTTCCAAAGCTACTAATATGAATGACATTCGTAGTGGCAGTAACCACAATGAAAAATGCAATCCCTTTCTGCCCTTGTCATGAATGCATTACATTGATACTTGCCTTGTACAACTATTGTCTACATTCAGATTATTAGGAGAAATTTTAGGAGTAATTTATGTGAAGTTTTTAGGAGTGATTTGTGTGAATAGCTGTATACTTGATTTGTTTCCATTAGATACCTGAATGTATTGTATATATACCTGTCTCATCTTCAATGAAAGATATCAAGTTCTTCACCAAAATTACATGGTATCAGAGCCTAGTTACCAAAAACACCCAAACCTTAAACACACACTCAGATTCAAGAACAATGACAACAGAAACAAAGGCCACTATCTCCACTATCAATCCTACTTCTCACTACTACCTATCGACACCATATTTTGGCTGATCCCCTGAAATCAATAAACTATGAAACCGATCCCCTGAAACAAGTCTCCTAACCAGTCAATCAAATTTTCGATCTCTCCTCAAAAGGAATCGAATCAATACTAAGTCCCCATATCATTTAAAGCCTCACCGATCTCTCAAACCAATTGTCAAGTCTCCTGACTAGTACATTTCCGATCTCTCTTGTCAAACGAGATTGAACCAACACTATGCCTTCATGTCACCAGTTTTATTGCCGATCTCCCTTTTAAAAGTTTGGGAATAGTCAAGTTAAGGTTCCAATCTGGTTTAATAATGATTCTGATCTAAAGTATTCAAATCAAATTTCCAATTTTAATCGAGTCCCGTTTAGCGTTTGTTCTCAGCCGATCTCATGCTTATAGTGTTTTCCGACCTCTCACACTTAGATTAATAATCACTTTTAGTTGTTGTGATATGATCAGACAAGTGCTTAGGCAATTCAGATACTTTCCGATCTCATTCATTCATTGAACAAAAAGGGAATTTCATTTCATTTCATATTAAAATTTATACAAGTCATTCGGCTGGGGGATCACCCCCAGCCTGATCTACATTTTGTTCGCCCCCTCTCTCACCCTCAGCCTCCTCCTCACTATCCTCACCTTCGTCCTGGGGAGCCAGATCCACCATCCAAGAGAAGTCCTCCTCGGGATACCGCTTCTTGAGCTCGGCCAGGAGATCCCCATGAGCGTTCACATAGGCACCGGCCTCCCTCGTCACTGCCTCTTCTTCTTTTGCTTTAAGCTCCTCAGTGAGGCGAGCGACTTCAGCAGCTCGGAGCGCCCGAACCTCTTCAAGAACATGAGCCTGCTCGGCCAGCTTATCCTCATAAAATTTCATCCGCCCCTCGATTTCAGATATGTAGTTTTGGGCGGACGAAAGTTGGGATCGGAGGGAAGCTGCTTCATGACCCACCTTCTCGAGATCCTGCCTCAAGCGGTGAGCCTTCTCTCGGATGATATGTTGGTTCACTAGACTCTCCACGCTTAGGCTCATGGTTTGTGTCAGGATATCGTCAAGGCTGTTCGGGGTTAGCCTATCCCGATCTTCCCGAAGGCAGATGGAAGATCCCAAAACCTTGGCAAAACCCGGGTTCTCTCGAACCGTGCGGTTCTTCTCCAGCGAGTGGATCAGGATCTGGGCGCCGCGGGAAAGGGTCCTCACAGGTGGTTGGGAAGGACCCCCTTCCGCACTCGAAGCGACTGGAGGAGGTGGAGGCGGCTCTTCTTGGTGAGGAGGAGACCGGACCACTTCTATGACCGGCGGTCCCGAGGGTTGAGACGAGCCTCCTTGCATCTCTCCGGGATCATGGCTGGGCGTCTGAAGCAGCTCGGCTCGCTTCATCTCCCGCACTTTCCGGGAGACCTCTCTTTTCCGCTTCCGGCTCTCTTTAGACGCCTCGCCGCTCGCCATACCTGCACAAAGAAAAGGTCAGTGAGATCGCTAAGGCCCAAAGATCAGAGATGTAGAAAGTACGGGAGCCGAGGTCAGAGAGCTGAAGCTCGCGTTCTTGACCGGTGATCAGCTGCATAGTCCAATGATGTAGTTCGGTAGTCACTGCATCTAAACAAGAGAACTTCTGCTTGGCCGCCTGATCTTTCAGTTCCATCACCATTAGGCTCTCTTCTCTATTCAGGGTAATGCGCTTCGGAAGTAAGGGACCCTGATGCAGCCAGCTTCGTGGGAAACCCTCAAAGCCGTTCAGAATTTTGCTCCTCAGGATAAAAAAGTGATTCTTCCAATTCTTCAGGGAGGAGGGCAGATCGGTAAAGAGCCCGCAGTGTGGCTTCGCCTGAAAGAACCAGTACTCGTCGTCCTTTCGGCGAGTTAGCCTATGTAGCTCGGCGAATACCTTCGCCGTTGGACTGAGTCCTTTGGCTCGGCAAAGGCCTCTGAAGGCCACTAGGATCTGCTTGGTGAAACCGTAGCCCGGCTTTTAGTTTCTCTTCGTATACCATAATCATATCATTCTCTTCGAAGAAGTGATCGGCTCGGTGATCGCCGTGACACCGGATAAGTTCGTACGAATCAGGCTCAATGTTATACTCCTCGCTGAACGACTGCAGGTCAGTTTCTTGAAGGATTGATGGCAGCTCGTCCATAGGAAGATTTTCTCTCCCTGAAGAATACGCATGCCTTGAGGGTGCTGCTTGACTGCGGGCTGGAATGGAGTCCTAGGGGGTTCAGATCGCCCGCTTGTTCCAACTACCTCTACCTCATCTGATGACCATGAGGCCTGAACGGAGAGGGGGCTCGCCGCTCTCTGACCATCGGCGCTGCTCATTTTCAAAGAAAGGAGGAAATTTAAACTGAAAGAAAGATTAAAACCCTTATCGGAGTGTGATCGGTGTCGGAAGAACTTGAAGAACGAGAGAATTTTTAGAATTGTTCGCGAGAGGCCGAAAATGACATAAGGAAGCAAATGGCTGACCCATCCCCTATTTATACCCATCCGAGCATTTAATGCTCACGGTGTCCCAAGCGACGCATCGGTTAGCGGGATTCGCCAGCCTTTTCTGACACGTCTCACGAATATTTTGGAGATTTCTTAAGGAGATCGGCTAGTTAGAGATCGACAGATTGAGACAGATATTTTGAATTACAGATCGGTTAAGGGTCATTCAAACTAAGAGTCGGATCGAATAAACACATCAGAGAGCGGAAAATAATCAGTGCAATAATAATAAAATGATAGTTGTCAAAATAAAATTTTTATTTCCAAAAGGTCGGATTACATCATTTGGGCGATCCCTAGAGATTGGATTACATTAAAGGTCTGATTACATCATTTGGGCGATCTCTAGAGATCAGATTACATTAAAGGTCTGATTACATTATTTGGGCGATCTCCAGAGACCGGTGGAACATCCTATCTAAAAGGCCTATGTCAAAGCCTAGTCTCGTGGCTGAGTCAAAAGATGTGTTTGACCAGGAGACTGGCCGTCAACATCGGATAAATATACAGCTCAGATGGGGGGACTATGACTCTCATGAGAATGAGAGAGGTCGTTATCAGTGTTATCGCTCGGAACTGAGCCGCTGTCGAAACACCCAATGTGGTGGGAAGCCGAATAAACTTTGAAGGGCAATCACCAAAGATAGGAGGAATATTAGCAGTCTTCTCGCCCGAAATCAGTTCGCCGATTATATCGGTCGAACGATTTGAGATCGACGCAATCGAGGTCCTCGATCCAGGTCGGTAAATTAGTCCGGTTCTCTCACTATCATCGAATGAGGTTATCATAATTCTCCGATCACCGGGATTGTAAATTTTCAGGCGAGGAACAAAGAGGACAATCGGGAAAAGATCAAAAGTGGTCACCATGGCCGGGATTATTGCCGAAGCAGTTATAACAGGAAATGTGAGAAAGAATGAGGAGAAAATCAAATGCGGAGGGACTTCCCATTGAAGGTATATATATAGGGAAAGTCTGAGCATTTATGGCTAGCAGAAAACGAAGCGGACGCCTCAGAAATTGAAGAAATAAATGCTTTGACTGGACCAGACCGGATAAAGGAAAGACCAGAGTAGGAGAGGTCGGAAAAGGGGAGCCCGGCATGAGAGATCGGAAAAGGATCGTGTTAGAAAGATCGGAAGGGAGGGGAGATCGGAAAACAAAAAGAATAAGACAACGTCCGCTAATCATCATCATAATCGGTAGAGGTAGTTAAAGCGTCATGAGCAAAATCTCCACCGCACTCCTCGAATCGCCCACATTCTTGCAGTGCGAATATGTCATGATCTTTGTACATCCCAATCTCCACCGTCGATCTTACTTGTAAGGATGAGCCCGGAGCCCTTGGATCAAAGAAGAAAACGACAAGACCGATGCCTTTTATTCCCAGCCCTCGGATCGCCCTAGACAAGAAAATTTGAACCGTCAGATTAGAAGAGAAAAAGGACAAAAATTTCTGAAAAGGATCTCAGCCATTCATCCTGATTCTCTTTAATTCCCAAGTGTCCGATCATGTCCTTCGAAATCCAAACCTTCCATCTCCCTTAAAATGAATCCTGACTCTTCATGGGGAACACCCAGTCCCTATAAATACCTGCATGAAAACTGTTCAGGAGAGGACGAAAAAAAGGGTGGTAATTATAGTGGAAAGGCTCTGAAAATTAATTCAGTTTCGCTACTCTGCTATTTTTTTTAAGGAAGAAAGACCTTAGAAACCAATTTTCTAAAGTATTTTCTTTGAAGGAATATTGGACACTGGAATTCCTGATTTTCAGTTTGTTCATAGCTCTGTGATACCCTTTCTTAAGTTTCAGTTCTGTTTTCATCACCTTTATATCCACTTTTATTTTCTGAGTTCAACCTCATTCATTATCATTCCGGTTCGATTATATGCTAACTAGGCATTCGTCATTTCAAGGCAAGCATTAGTTCCAGACTGATTAGCCTGAAACTCTGCAACATTCGTGAATCCATAGTTAGTTCCCTAGGTTCAACTCCCTGCAGGTGAGTATTTGAACCATTGCCTTATCCAGTGCCATCTTTATTTTCTTTTTATTTATGCATGTAATTTTCGTTAAAACTTGTCTTGTGTCAGAAGGTCCCACGTAGATGGTTATTTTCATGAGTTTATCTTTTGATACAATAGTTCATGTCATTTATTTATTCTTGGCCTTTTATTATCTCTTAACGTAGATGTTCTATTTACGGGAAGCGTACAGGTAGTTTGGTAAAACGTAGGTAACAGTGTCTTAACATAAGAGTTTTTTTAATAAACGTTCGGATAATAAATCAAAGAGTAATGAAGTCGAACCACTAGACTAGTTCGAGAAAATGATTAGGTCAGGTAAAGCGTCGGAATAAGATTGAGTCTCAGAATTAGCAAATAAAATAGAGCAAATGTCACCAGCCGAAAGGTACTAGTAAGGCAATCACGTAGGTGGTCGGTAAAATTCAGTCTGATGTCCCCTACCTAGTCATGAGGTACCAATGAGTTAAAAGTGGCCTAATCCTTAATCTTAGGAACTTATGATGTGTAGCTGTAATTAAATCTTAAGAGGTCGGAGGAGAGTTCTTATCCGATTCTCAACCAAAAATTTTAATAAATATTTAAAAGGAGATCGGAGGAGAGTTCTTATCCGATTCTCAACCAAAAATTTTAATAAATATTTAAAAGGAGATCGGAGGAGAGTTCTTATCCGATTCTCAATCCAAAATTTTAATAAATATTTAAAGGGAGGTCGGAAAAGCCCTTATCCGATTCTCAACCGAAAATTTTAATGAATATTTAAAAGGAGACCGGAGGAGAGTTCTTATCCGAGTCTCAATCCAAAATTTTAATAAATATTTAAGAGAGATCGGAGGAGAGTTCTTATCCGATTCTCAACCAAAAATTTTAATAAATATTTAAGAGAGATCGGAGGAGAGTTCTTATCCGATTCTCAATCCAAAATTTTAATAAATATTTAAAAGAGATCGGAGGAGAGTTCTTATCCGATTCTCAATCCAAAATTTTAATAACTATTTAAAAGAGATCGGAGGAGAGTTCTTATCCAATTCTCAAATCGAATTCTAACAAATATGCAAAATAACCCCTTAAACAAGATCGGTATGCAACAGCAATTCACTAAGGTTGTCTCATTTACTTATGTATCTGGGTAATCCGAATTAGTGAAAAATCAAATATTCCTTTTTATCAAAAGGATTAACATTTCCATTCGAACCCCCCTAACTGTCGATTTTAATTTATAAAGAACATAAGGTTAAATCTGCTCACCCTCATTGAGGGACGAGGTGGGGTGCCTAACACCTTCCCCACCCGTTTACGGACCCCGAACCTAGAATCTCTATTTGAAGTGCTTTCATTTTCATTTGCATTTCACAAACGATTTTCTTTAATTTCCCTCAAAATTAAAGTGGCGACTCCTCACTCTTTCCCACTTCGGTGAGTGTTCGTCCTGGCGACCGCAAAACACCTTGCGACACTACCTTAGCACATCCGATAATCTTGGAATACTTATTGTCCCATTCCTCCTAATAGGAGACCTTAATTGCAAAAACTGGTCTCGTGCAATGATACTGCATTGAGAGAAAAAAAAAACTAATTTTTGTTAATAGAAGCCTTTCCAAACCTGATAATACCTCCCTAGATGCTAATGCTTGGGACAGATGCAATTCTATGGTTATGGCATGGATTGTGGCATCCTTAGAGAAGAGAATTCAAGGGACAATCATGTATGCTGAGACAACAAAGAATATGTGGGAAATCCTTAAGCGAAGGTATTCTCAGGTTAATGCTCCTCGTGTTCACTAATTGAGAAGGGAGATTAGCTTGTTGCAACAAGGAAATCTTAGTGTGACCAATTACTTCAATAAATTGCAAGAGTTATGGGATGAACTTGCTTCCTATAACTCTATTCCCAAATGCACTTGCGGGCTGTTGATGAATTCTCCAAATAGCTGAATGAAGAAAGGATACATCAGTTCCTTATGGGATTAGAAAATCATCATTTTGGTACAATGAGATCTCAGATTTTGAATTCAGAATCAATGATAGATATTGATCGAATCTATACATAAGCCGTAATGGAAGAAAGGCACAACACCATTATTGCTTCACTTAAAGCAAAGCCATTCGAAGCAGCAGCTTTCCATACTGGTGGATTACATAATGTCAGAGACCTTAATAAGCCTGCTTTCCATACTGGTGGATTACACTATGTCAGAGACCCTAATAAGCCTAGTTGTTCTCACTACAGTGAACCAGGACACGATAAAGCTTCTTGTTGGGAGATTATTGGATACCCAACTGATAATCAAGGGAGGCGATCTAGTAGAGGCAACAAAGGCAAACATGGATCGACTTCGCGATCTGCTATGGCAAATAGTGCTTAGCTGAACCCTATTTCACCTACCAGTAATGTTGGTGAGGCTGAAGAAGAGTTTCAAGGTACAGCATTTTCTGCAGCTGATCAATATGTTCACAAAAGGAAGGAGAGTTTAGGAAATAGTCTTCTCACAAAAGAAGTTGTTAATCAATTATTTGATTTATTTAAAGAAAAGCGGGCCCATGATGCAATGACTGGTAATATTCTATATGAACAAAAACTCTCATGGATATTAGATAGTGGAGCAAGTCATCACATGACTTCTGATTCATCTGTTATTGAAAATTTATATCACTTGAAGATTCCTCTGCAAATTAGAGTGCCTAATGGAGAACATTATTGTTATTCAACAAGCAGGAACAGTACATTTGGCACCTAATTTTATCTTACAAAATGTGCTTTATGCACCCAGATTTACCTGCAACCTCATTTCTATTTGTCAATTGATAGAGGATTTGCATTGTACGGTGACTTATAGCTCTCGTTTTTGTCTTATTCAGGACCATACCTTGAAGAGGCTGATTGGCGTGGGTGAATTACGGAATGGAGTGTACTACCTAAAAGGCATGGCACACAAATTAGGCGCTGCTCTTATTGCATCTTCAGGAAGTGATGGTATGCTTTAGCATAGAAGGCTAGGACATCTGTCGCTAGGCAGTATGAAGTTTTTACCAAGTTTTTGTAATTCTAAAATAAATAATATTAATTGTTGTGACATTTGCCATAGAGCAAAACAATAAAGGAATCCTTTTTTTATTAGTCAAAATAAAGCTGCACAACCTTTTGCTTTACTTCATTGTGATTTATGGGGATGTTACCATGTTCCTTCAATGTCTTGCGCACATTATTTCCTTAGTATTATTGATGATTACAGTCAAAGTGTTTGGATTTTCCTTATGAAGGAAAAAAGTGAAACCTCGAGTTTGTTCATCTGTTTCTGTGCTATGTTCAAAAATCAATTTGGGGCTAGAATTCAATGTGTTCGCACTGACCAAGGCACTGAATTCAAAACTTTATTGTCTTATTTTCTTGAGCATAGTATTATTCATGAGACTTCCTGTGTTAATACGCCACAATAAAATGGGAGAGTGGAATGCAAGAATCGCCAAATTCTTAATATTGCAAGAGCTCTTCATTTTGATGCTCATCTACCTCTTCATTTTTTGGGGGAATGTGTCTTAGCAGCTGGATATCTCATTAATAGAACACCCACATTGATTCGTGGTGGCAAGAGTCCTTATGAAGTGTTATTTGGAAAGGCACCATCGTATGATAACCTGTGAATTTTTGGTTCATTATGTTTTGTGCACAATCAGTCCAAGATTATAGACAAGTTTGATGAGCGTGCCACTAAATGCATTTTCTTGGGTTATCCTTTTGGATAAAAGAGCTGGACAGTCTATGATCTTCATAGTCATCGAAAATTTATTGCTCGTGATGTTTCTTTTTATAAGGGTATCTTTCCTTTTGCCCTGTCTTTGATTACTAGTCCTTTTTGTCAATCTTAGTAGCAAAGGGGAGGAACATCAGACTCTACTACTGCTGGTTCTTCAGTACCACCATATTTTTCTGACTCAATAATAACTGATGAGACTCCTCACATGGAAACAAGAGAGGGGATGAGTACATCGAGAGTGGAAAGCACGCAACATACACCTGAGATGAATAAACCACATAGTGAGGTTGATTTAGAGATAAATACAATGACACATGGTGAGATTTAGGCAATGACATCAGATGGGGTTGTTGATCATGAATTAGAAATAACAACTCAAGGAGAGCATGGAGTGACAAATGAAAATGAAGAGAAAGAAGATGAATTGCAAGAGCAAGTTGTGATGGATGCAAGGCCAAAACGAGCAAGAAAAATGCCAGAGAAGCTTAAGGATTATGTGTGCCATGCTATATCAGTAGATGCTCCAACACTGAATTCCTCATTTCAATTGACTTCTTTAGGTAATCCTCACACTTTATCACAACATATCTCTTACAGCAGATTTTCTAACTCACATCGAGCATATTTGGCAGCCATCACTCATAATGATGAGCCAAGTACTTACTCACAGGCTATAAGAGATCCTCATTGGAAAAATGCAATGGCAAAGGAGATTGTAGCTCTTGAATTGAATAATACATGGACTATTGAAACTCTGCCTCCTAAAAACAAAGTGGTGGGGTGCAAGTTGGTGTACAAAATTAAATATAAGGTAGATGGGAACATTGAGTGTTACAAAGCTCATTTAGTAGCAAAGGGCTACACTCAGATTGAAGGGGAGGATTTTAATGAAACATTTGCACTAGTGGCAAAAATGACAACTGTTCGATGCCTTCTTGCAATAACGACAGCCAAAAGATGGGGCATCCATCAAATGGACGTCAACAATGCTTTTCTATATGGTGATTTGAATGAAGAGGTGTACATGGAGCTACTACCCGGTTTTCATACATCTCAACCGAACAAGGTGTGTCATTTATGAAAGTCACTTTATGGCCTTAGACAAGCATCAAGAAATTGGTTTGCAAAGTTGTCCACTACACTAAAAGAATATGGTTTTGAGCAATCACCTACGGAACATTCACTTTTCATTTATAATAAAAACCAAGTATTTCTTGCATTGCTTGTTTATGTAGATGACCTGGTGCTTACTGGAAATGACTTAAGACAATGTGAAGAATTCAAAAAATACCTTGATAGATGTTTTCACATCAAGGACCTTGGAAAACTCAAATACTTTCTAAGAATTGAAGTTGCTCATTCACCTAATGGCTTATTTCTTTGTCAGCGTAAATATGCCCTTGATATTCTAACTGAATGTGGGATGCTTGGATGTAAGGCAAGTCCATTCCCTATGGAGTAACAACATCGACTTAGTGTGGATTCTAGAGAAAAGTTATCTGATGTTTCGAAGGATAGAAGATTGGTTAGAAGGCTCATATACTTAACTATCACTAGACCTGACTTAACTTATGCAGTGCATATCCTTAGTCAATTTATGAATAAGCCAAGACAAAGTCATTGGGAAGCAGCTATGAGGGTAGTTCAATACTTGAAGGGAAGTCTAGGTAAAGGGATTTTTTTGCCAAGTAACAATGATTTAAGCTTGAATGTTTATTGTGACTCAGATTGGGCTAGTTGTCCTATGACTAGACGATCAGTTACGGGTTATATTGTGAAGCTTGGGAATGCTCCTATCTCTTGGAAAACTAAAAAGCAACCTATAGTATCACGGTCTTCAACTGAAAGCAGAATATCGAGCTATGGCCAATGCAACAAGTGAGCTGATTTGGTTGCAAAGCTTACTCTCTTTTCTACATGTTCCCAAGCAACTTGCTAAACTCTATTGCGATAGTCAGGCAGCATTACAAATTGCAGCAAACCCAGTATTTCATGAGCGGACAAAGCACATAGAGGTTGACTACCATTTTGTTAAAGATCACATTCAGTCAGGGAACTTAAAGACATCTCACATTTCCACAGGAGAACAACTGGCAGATGTGTTCACCAAGGCCTTAGGATATAAGCAGTTTGCATATCTCGTGGGCAAGTTGGGTGGAGTAGACATCCACTCACTAATTCGAAGGGGAGTGTCATGAATGCATTACATTGATACTTGCCTTGTACAACTATTGTCTACATTCAGATTAGTAGGAGTAATTTATGTGAAGTTTTTAGGAGTGAATTGTGTGAATAGCTGTATACTTGATTTGTTTCCATTAGATACCTGAATTTATTGTATATATACCTGTCTTATCTTCAATGAAAGATATCAAGTTCTTCACCAAAATTATAGCCCTTCTCGATTCTCAGCCACCGGACCCATATTATGATAAGCATAAGGCATTATTGAGTCCCCTTCGATGAGACAAGTCGACTAGCATCACTTCGATCATGGAACTCTTCTATTTAATAATAATGCCACCTATGCAGCTGCAACATTGTCTTCTCATTAGGAGTATTACAAAGCATATTTAACATGTGGCCTTCTGATTGGTTGACAAGTGGCATTATTGTCTTAGGCCAAAATTTTGAAATTTGAACCCTTAAGGTTCAATGTCCGAACACAATGCTGATGCTCATTTTGTGATTCAATAATTCTAAACCCTAGTTTTATGAGTTTAACTATTTTATTCGATGTTTTAAACATTTGAATTTTGGGAACATCTATTATTAAAAATTAATGAATGGTATTTAGGGACACAAGATATAAATGTTTATGGACAATAAGTTAAATGGGTTGAATTAATTAATTAAGTATGGACCTAAAGGAAGTGGCATTATTTAAGGAATTATTTGACAAATGGAATTTATAGTTGCTGATCTTTATTAGTATTATTTAATAAGTTTCAATTATTTTATTTAAGTTTTCATTCAATTTATTTTTATTCTTATACTATAATTATTTTCTAGAAAAATTAGATTTGCCTTTTGCTTCTTGATTATGCGACCAAGTGAATGACCTTTACACCATACTGGGTATATATATTAAATGATATTTGTTACATCAATAGTAGCAAATAATATGTTCATGCATCATTAGTGACTTAGCTGTATTATTTAAGAAACAAATTGGAAACTTATGCATTATAATTAGCTATGTTTTTTAATTTATTTTTAATTGATGAATATGTAGAGTTTTATTAATTTTAGTATGTATTTATTAAGTCTAATCATAATTAAGTGTTTCTTATGTTTTGTGTGACAAAAAAATTGCTATTTCAACATGTTCCAAATGGTAACATGGTCAGGCCGTGTGAAAGAGGTATAGTACATGACCTGACCATGTTACATACAGGGGAAGATGCTAAAATCCGGATCAGAATAGAAAATTGAGGAGAAAAACACTCCTAGGGTTTCCAGATTTCATATTCAACCTATATATAATCTATTTACATCAGAATGAAAGGGAAGCATTTGGAGAAACACAATTCTAGCAATTACAAAAAGAGTCAAAGGAGAGAAGCACTCTAAGGGAAGATCTTGAAGAGGAGAAGAGCATATTCTAGACCTCTAAGACATCAAGAGTTTTTCTTTCATCTCCCAACTAAACTTTTTATTAAGGTCTTGATGTAGCTTGACTATTTGATAATTCAATTTTATTTGAGTTGTTTTTCTTTATCTATGCAAGAGTTTATTGCTGATCTTAATGCTTTTGAATATTTATGTGTGTGTGTGTGTGTGTGTGTGTGTGTGTGTGTGTGTGTGTGTGTGTATGTGTGAATGATTTGTATCATTGATCCAACCAGAAGAAATGTTTTTTATTTGAAAAAGGATAATAAAATCTATGGGAATAACAGTTGGAATGAAAGTTAAGGCTCACAGGAAATTCTCAGAATGATTATTGAACTTAATAAATCAATTGAAATTTGTTATTACTTTTTAGGACATATACAGTTAGTAGATTTTAATTAATATTTTTAGTCTACCATAGGAAAGAATATTGAATAAATTGGGATTTGTAATAACCTAATCTAGGGCTACTATTAGCACTATAGGTAGGTAAGGAGCTATAGGAACCCATAACAAGCCTGAATAATTTATCTCATAAACAATGATGGATCCATTTTAGTCATAAAATACTTTAAACCTAAAATAACTTTATTTATATCATAAAACATTGGATTATAAGGACAATAAACCTTTATATATCCACATATTATAAAGGAGTTCCATAAATCTTACTTACACTTCCCTAAAACATAATGATGCAATAGCCTTTGAAGCTCATAGCCAGAGTGTACTAGATTGTATCTTCAAGTCTTGTTCCTGCAAGGGGAAGACAGAGAAAGGGGATGAGATTAGGCTCAGTGAGTAAAAGCCTACTTAAGGAATAAAACATTTTGTTAAAACAAGCACGCAAATCTAAGGTGTACACACAAATCGCACAATCACACAGTATAGAAAAGAGAAAAAGAATAACACAAGATTTAACGTGATTCAACCATAAGGTCTACGTCTATGGACAAGACAAGAGAAAAAGTTCCACTATGATGAAAAGAGCAAGATACAATCACTCAAAACTCTCAAACTCTAACTCCAGTGTATTTCCCAAATATCTCACAACTCTACCGCAAATGGTAGAATATTACAATATTTATACTGGTCCATATCGGCCCATGCCCTCCACTACCACCGCAAATCTCACTTTTTATCCCAATCGAGTTGTAGTACAAAACTTTCGGGTCTGGTCATAATTCGGGTCCATGAAAACATATCCAAATTTCAAGCCACAAAAAATAGCACATTTATTAAAAACAATTATATTAAAGTACATGCTATGCATCATTCCCATGATGGTTTCACAACATAAACAATTCACAACATGGTAATTCATGTCATCAATGGTTCCCTAGTTATCAAATAACATAACATAATGTCCAATGTGCCTAGCCTATTAAAGGAGCTCCTCGGGACTTTCTCTTAACATAACATATAATGGATACCAAGGATACATAAGTTATGACTTACCCAAGATGGATCTTATAATCCTGGGCATCTAGATGTCCAACATCCTTTTCCTTAACTTTCATAAATAAGCTCATATGTATGTAATGCATTTCCTTTACTTTTACTTTACCTTTCCCATTAGGAATCAAGGAGTCATCCATTAATTACCACACAATGCAACATATTCATGACATACAGTAGACATTTATATAATAACCCTAAGAATGCATTTATTACTAGTAACATATATCATGAATCATGAATGCATTTGTATGCATTAAGAAATCATCTCCCTAAAAGAGTTTAGTAGGTTTTACTCCCAAGGGTTACTGGACCCTATTACCTCACTTACTACTAGTAGACCTCAAGATCCCTTGAATATAAGCTCTTTGCCTCGTATCTTCATGTCTACAACAAAAGGGATTTGGAGGTTCTTAGTTTAGGACTTATATAAATTTGGGATTCTCAATTTAGGCATGTTCAGTGGTTGAAGTCTTAAACTTCGACGGCCAAAGGTTGTCATATGCTGTTTATGTAATTGTTCATGTGAATTGACAGTCGAACATCTATGGTTCGACTAAACCCAAAATTTGTCCATAGTGCAAAAGTTAGGGTTTTAACCCCCAAATCTTAATAATAAGTCCTAAGGTTTCTCATTTTAGGCTCATTATGTTAATTTAAACTTAAAATAATTATAAACATTCTTTAATTACTTAAGTCTCTCCATTTTAAATTAAATTTCATAATTTTCATTCTAAGCCCCAAAACCATTTTTAAACTAAATCTAAACCAACTCTTTTATGAAATACTACCCTAACACTTTTAATTAAGCTAAGAAGAAGGATAAGGAAACTTATATCTCTTTGCTATGATTTCCATTAGGAGGAGTTTCTCCCTTTTCTTTATTTCACTTGAAAGATAAGAGAAAGGGTACTTTTTACCCGTTTTGAGAGGTGTTAGATATATGACTCAAAATCCTAATGGATTTGGAAGACATCTTTTCTTAATTTGAATGGGAGAAATATTCCTCAATAGAATGGAGGAATATTTCCTATATAGAGTAGAACTTCTATTTTAGTGTGATTCCTAAATTGAATGGAATTCTTAATTAGATTAGGAATTAATTGAATTTGAATTGAGGTGACAACTATTTAAAACAGGAGTATTGTGGAAATGTTATTTGACTTTCTGCCCATGAAGAGTGGGCTTTGCTCATGGATAGGGGGCTTTTGCCCATTGTAGAGAAAGGCTTTGCTAATTGCTGAGGAGTGACTTTGCCCATTGATGAAGTTTATCTGCCCATTGTAAAGAAAGAGGCTTCGACCTAAGGTGGAGAGATGACATAATCCAAGAGGAATGGATTATTGTCTATTGTAGTTGAAGACATCCTTTATGGTGTAGCAGTTAAAGTTGTAAATATATTATGTTATATTTAGAGGAGACAAAGAGGACTAACAAATATATTTAGTATGAACAGTTATATACTTAGGTGTAATTGGGTTGATGGGTAGCTAGCTTTGAGCTTGTATTTAATGATTTATTATTTTATTTATAGTGGAATATGGCATGCCCATAGATATAGCCCTATGTGGAGAGGGTGGACCACATAAATATTAATATTTTGTGTGTTTGCTTTATTATTATTATTATTTTTTTATATAGTTTACATGCTTTGGCGGTGCACAATAAGAGGTTTGGGTGGTTCCTTCATGTGGTAGCTAGGGTAAGGAGTTTTAGGGCTATGAGTTGGAGAAGACAAAGGGGAAAGGGAGAAGTGGGGAGAGGAGTACGTGGAGAAAATGAGGGAGAGGACTGGTGGGACTCCCTCTCCTTTAATTTATATATTTTGTCCTAGACCAGATTCAATAGCCAAACTTAACCTTTGGCAGTTGAACTTGCCTGTACAAGTCTAATTGCAATAATATCCTTCTCCTTTAGTCCTTTTTTTCTAAGAACTCCATTTCCTTTGGGCTTTCTTCTCTTCGAGACTTGTGGAACAATCCCTTTCTGGTCATAGATTCTCGCTACCCTAGGCGTGGGGTATTACAGGATTGTTTTTCCTTGCATGAGATAATTAAAGTTTCATTATCAACCAATTAAATTGAATTGGAAATTTTCAAGTGAGATCAGGATACCTTAGTATTTATCTATATTGGTATTCGTCATGTTATTTTAATTCATATTGTTATTCTGTTTCTACCAAAATAATTATTTTTAGATCGTTAATTATTTTTGTGCCTATGATTAATTAAATTAATTTTTTATAGAATTAATTAAATTAATTTTATTGCATTAATCTAATTATAAGGCCTAAATATTAAATGCCATTTATTATTTTGGTGGTTATTCGATGACTAAGTAGTGGGAAGTTGCAGGAAGTTACTTGTTAGTGGGAGGTTATTTGCTACAAGGGAAGTTGAACACTAGTAAGAGAAGCACAGTAACTGCTCAAGATGTGCAGAAGTGATAATATGCTTATTCTAGATACTTATAGGTTTAATTGGGTGCAATTATAAATGGCAGTTGCTATGCAACGGGAAGAGCCAACAAACTAGCCAATCAACCAACCAATCAATCAATCAACTCAATCAAGCTACAACAATCCAAAAACTCCAGTAGTCATTTTTAATTTCTAAGCATTGTCCTTTTAAATTTCCAATAATTGTGTTTACTTTTAATCAAGCAATACAATTTCAATTCCAGTTCTACGAAGACAACCTCTCATTTCTTTAATTACTTTGCAATTAAAGGCAAAATTGCATTCAGTGTAGCTAATTCCTATAGTCATCTAATTTATAAGTTAGGAGTGCATCCCAGTTGATACACTCAATATCTGGCACGCCCATAAATTTCAAGCTATTTGTCAGCAAAATTATTTTTATAGTAAACATATTCATTAGTCAAGTAGATAGTTTTTAATTCAATAATTTAAATAATAATAGGATTAATGTGTGTTTTTAGTAGTTAATACAGAATTCTCATGGAAATGATACTATACTCATCATTTTATTACTCAAGCAATTTCGTATACGTGCAAATTGGCTATCAACTATGTTGAGAGTTGTTACTCTTGTACGTTATGAAGGGGACTAGGAATAAAATTTGCATATTCTAAAGGATTGGAAATTGATAAAATTTAGGAGCAACACATTGTGAATTATTTTATATAAATGTTGTTATGGATATAAGTAAAGAGAGTAGAGGATGGATGGGCATTAAAACAATTGCCCATAAAAAATTTGATGAATGGCTTGCTGATCCCTAGATGACAATGGAGTATACTATCAGTGGTATAGCTGGAGAATAATTTGTTTGTAGCAATTAATATAGATTATCCTGAGAATATATTCAATAATTTATCAATTCCATGAAATGTTGTGCTCGCTTATGAACTATAGATTTATAGTTGCAAATATGTAGCAGAGGAAACATTGAATTGCATTAATGGTTGATAAGATTAATTTTATAGATATTATGAGTATCATTTAATTAATATATGCTCACAAGTTGAATGCTCACCCATTCAATTATTTTTCCCAGATTTTTGAATGATGTTGATTTCCACACATAAGCTACATATTAGAATATTTTACAAAATATTGGCTAAATAATTTCAGCTTGTGTAAGTATTAAATAAGCAACTAAATTTATTGGATAATGTGAGAATAATTTGGTTGATGATCATATCGCCCACAAAAATGATAAAAGTTGTTTTGTCACCATTTTCATGAAATATTTTGGGATTGAATTTCTTGTGTTTTATACGAAAGCTAAGAATTTTTTTTATTAAAATTGGCATTGATCTATTAATATTGCAGAGGAAATTTCAGTGAAAATTATGCTATAAAACGATTATTATGGGTTTTAATAACCTTAAACTTACCTAAATTTTAGTGTCAATATATGATCCCTTAAATGGATTGTGATAGTTTTATCCATTAGTTGACTTATTTTTTGACCACGCCACTCCAATAAAGAGCCAGCTAATAAGCAATTAAATATAAACTGTTTGGAATAGGTATAGGTTTATCTCTTTAGATTTGTATTTGTTAGGAAAAAATATGAGATTCTCTCTCAAATATTAGGGTCTAGCTCTTCCTATTACTGGGTTTTGTTTTTTTTCCCCTCAACAAAGTTTTGTTTTGACTTTGACTCATTGGCAATTTAAAATATAATATGGATCGTTGACTCATTTTTATTAGAGACTTTAGATTTTCAAGTATGAGTAATGAACTTCTAGTAATGGAGCCTGATAATGTTAATTATTCCTCTATTAATATTTAGTTATTTAAACTGCGAGCTATAGAGATAGCAAGTTTCAAAAATTACAATATTGCATAAGATTTCTTTGATCATCCAAAAAAAAAATATTAGTTATTACTCAAAAGATTATTATCTTCTATCCAGATTATTTCTGAATAAAAGTTTTTAATTATTTATGTTTGTATTTTTTTTGTCTATTATGAGAAAGTTATGTTGTGCTTAAGTTATTATGTCTATTAATGAATTTCTAAATTTTTTATCTCAAAAGAAAAGAAAAAATAAATTATGCATCTTCATTATTTGCAATATTAGTAAAAATAAATTATGTTTTTTCTATATTTTCTATACTTTCAAGAAGTACTTAATTAGTCATGCTATTTTTTTCTTGATAGTTCATGGCTCAATGTTATTGATTTATTATAAAGGAAAAGTTTTAGTAAAACAAAATTTGCTATTATTAGTAGTAAAATAGAAATCATCTTATTAATATAATTTGTAGGTTTTAAATTTACATAATTATAATCCCTTAAATTGAATAATTTATTATTAATGTTATAGTTTAAGTTAAAATTAATAAAATTAAAAGAATATGATAAATTTAGGAAAATACAAAGTCAAGATTTTTTATGAGTTATATTAATTATTATAAAGATTAGAATATTTAACTTTAGCTCCAAAAAAATCATATCATGTCATTCCCTAAAAAGCTTTATCACTTAAAACAAAATATTTTATCAAATAATCATCTTAATAATTTAATTATCATTAAGAACACTTTGCTTAGATTTCTCCAAGGTAAATTCAATCAGGCACCTAACAATATTATGTTCTTATATTGTTATGTATATTACAAATTAATATAAATTATGAAGTCAGAATGAACAATTCAATAAAACTTTGGAAATTTCACAGCCATCAACATGTAGAAAAGAAAAGAGAGAAAAAGTTCATATGTATGAGAAAATTTTGAAATAAACATTCTCCATTGAGATTTAATGTAATATAATAAAGGGAGCTATATATCACTTTCATTTCAAATACAAATAAAATATAAATATCAATAAAATTTTGTTTTGCTAATAAAAATCTATTGCTAATATTTATGAAAAATACACAATTCAACGTCCATTCGAAATCCAACTAATAGAATTTAAATAACTCTGTGGTATATTGGTTAACTCTTTGCTTGCTTTGATTTCAAAATCTTCTTTTGGCATCTCTTGTGGATAGAAAGTAGGTTTTGGAGGCATTTCTATGCATTCAATTTCACTTTCAAGCATTTCTACAACTTTGTTCATTGAAGGACGATCACTAGGCTTCAATTGAATACACCACAATGCTACTACAATCATCTTTTTTGTTATTTTCCTTTCCTCTTCTGTCGCATCTCCAATTTCTATGTCCTTTCCTTCATTGAATTGGTCATAAACCCATGAAGGATAGTATATTTGGCTCCAATGCTCATCAGATGCATTGAAATTCTTCCTTCTACCAGCCATTTCCATCAATAACTTTCCAAAACTATAGACATCTGCTTTGTAAGAGATGCTTCCAATACTTTTATATATCAACTCCGGAGCCATGTAACCTAATGTTCCTCTTGCCGCTGTGAGAGACACAATACTATTATCTGTTGGATATAACTTTGCCAATCCAAAATCTGAAACTTTTGGAATGAAATTTTCATCAAGAAGAATGTTGTGTGGTTTGATATCGAAATGCAAAATTTGCATGTTACAACCTCGATGTAGATATTCAATGCCACGAGCTACTCCGAGAGAAATATCATACATTTTCTCAATGCTTATTGTAGTGCCAACATCATGAGAAAATATATACTTATCTAGAGATCCGTTAGGCATGAATTCATATATAAGAGCTCGTTTAGATCCTTCAACACAAAATCCAATGAGCCTCACTATATTCACATGATGAATTCTTCCAATTGTAGCCACTTCATTGATGAATTCTTGACCATTAGCTTTAGATTTGCCCAACATTTTTATTGCTGCAAAATAGCCACTACGAAGTTTTCTTTATATACAGAGCCATAACCTCCTTCACCCAACTTGTATTTGAAACAATTGGTAATCTTTTAATATCTGAGTAAGTATATCTAACAGGCATAAGATTATTATGACTTTGCAAAAATTCTTCAACTATGCCATATTCAGATAAATGCCTCCTTCTCCATCTATTAATAAAAATAGGATAGTCCAAATAACCCCACCCAGGAATAAGGGACCACGATACAACACTGTGCAGAAAAATATATAAAACAAAAGTGAGTGGAAACATCAATTGTTACAATTTAGCTATTAGCATCTTGTTCAAAGGAAGATGAGCATTAATTGTACTTATTTTCATGCATATTGGGCTTATTTATAAGAGTATGTATAGCATAAATAAATTTCATTAAATTTTAGATTTCATTTGATAAATGAAGATTAAAAATGAAGACATATTTTTTGATGATTTAAAATGAATGGTTATTTGAATGTCACATTATATTCTATTTGAATATAAATTTAAATCCGCCTTCAATTCATGGCATAATATAATAGAAAAATTCTTCAATTGTCAGTAGAGAAATTGAACATCTTACCAAAAAGAAGAACAACATAATGAAGGAGGGCCAGTACACAACCCTTAAAATCTGTACGAAGGAAAATAATGTAATAAGTAATACATATAAAGGTATTATTATTCTTAATTAATCATGACTAATTTTAATTAAATGAACATAATTACAATTAATCTTAATTATACTAAATTAAAATTAAAAGATGAAATTATAAAAACACAATCAAATTTGGAATTTCAGGCCTTGTTGTTTCTTACGCCATTATGAATTTGTACTTTGTTACTTATCATCATCACAACCTTTATCTACTATTGTAGTAACAAGCTGACAAAAAAATTAAAATAGAGAGAAGCAAGTTTTCCTATTTTTTTAGAAGATGTGGCATATGAGCATAGCTATGATAGGGTGAAGTGGAACTTCTTAAGTTTGATTATGGAGAAAATGAGTTTTGATTCGTATTAGGTGGAACTGGTTATGTCATATATTTCTTCGATGCAGTATCTTGTCTCACATGGAAGGCAGGAATTTGGTCCTGTTTGTCGAGAAAGGGTGCTGAGACAAGGTGACCTGCTATCGCCATATCTCTTCCTCTTATGCCCTGAGGGTCTGTCCTCTTTATTAAGAAAATTTTAGGATCAACAGTTAATACATAGGTGTTGAGTTTTTAGGAGAGCTCCTTTGGTTTCACATCTTTTTCTCGCCGATGATAGCCTACTATTTCTTAAGGCTAACAAGGAGGAATATGGCAGAATCAAAGAGTGTCTAAATCTTTATAAGGCAACATTGGGTCAAATTATCAATTACCAAAAATCTTCAGTCACTTCACTATATTATTGGTAATAAGGCAGATGTGTGTCAAGGGAGAAGAAGGATGATTATGGAATGAATCTTGGACTCTTATCATGTATTGGTAGAAATAAAAAAGAGATTTTTGAGTTCATAAAGGATCGGGGTGGAAGCGGCTCTAGGGCTTTCAATAGTAGGTAAAGAAGTGCTATTGAAACAGTTGCTCAAGTAATTCCAAACTTTTGTCACAAGTGTGTTTAAGACCCCTGTGATGGTATTGAAAAAATGACGATTAGTTTTTGGTGGGGCATTGGAGGGAATCAATCTTCGGGCATCGGGTTGACGTTGTGGGATAGGTTATGCAGGAGCAAGAATTTTGGTGGAATTGGTTTTAGAAGTTCAAACAAATTTAATATTACTCTACTTGGCAAGCAAGCATGGAGACTTATGCCGCATCCTAATTCTTAAGTAGCAAAATTGTTTTCAGCTAGATACTATCCCAATCATTCTTTCTTTAATGTTCATTTAGGTACCAACCCTTGCTATGTATGGATAAGTGTGTTAGCTGCGCAGGACCTGTTGAAGAAGAATTGTTTTTGGCGTGTGGGTGATGGGAAGGATATTAGAATTTGGGTAGACCCTTAGCTCCTAATTTAAATGGACCTTGCATTGAAAGAAATAAGTTAAAGGAGTAGGTTGATATTACAGTTCAGAATATGATGAAGATTTATCAATTAGGCTAGGATGAGGAAGTTAGTATTAAATTTTTTTCGCAAAGAGATACTAATTTGATTATGCACATTGCGCTAGACCTAAACGTTAGAAGGGACGTGCTAGTTTGGATAGAAGATAGGAAAGGCATGTATACAGTGAAAAATGGATACTGGAAGTTGCATAATATGGGTGATTCATCTATTCCTTCAGTTTGAGAGGTGTGGAGAAAGATGTGGAAGTATCAAGTACCCTTGAAAGTTAAGAATTTCATTTGGAAATCAAGTTCAAATTTGCTTCTTACTTTGTCGAATTTGAGGGCTAGAAGAGTGGATGTCAATGATTTGTCCCCTTTCTATAATGTAGATAATAAAACTATAGAACATGTGCTCTCCATATGCCATATGCCCAAGATTGTTTGAGAGCTTCTAGTGTTGGGTTTTGGGGAGGGAATGTCTAATATGTCATGGATTGGTTAAAGGACTTGTTTAAGGCCTCATCTCCAGGAGAGAGTTACATTTCTTTATAGCTAGCCCAGAGTATTTGGGAAAGTAGGAACAAGTTGGTTTAGAGGCAATCTAATCTTACTTCGAATCAAGTGGTCTCAAATTTTACTCGCTTACTTTTGCAGTGGAAGGATGCTCAACAATTATAGTCCATGAGTTCCCAAATATCCAAGTTAGTGCATTAGGTAAGGTGGCAGCTGCCTCAATCTAATAGAATTAAAAATAACTTTGATATTGCCTGTTATGTTCAGAGTGGGCCTTGGTTGGATCATCGAAGATGCAGTTGGGCATTTGGTAGCAACAAAAATGAGGCCCTCAATTGGTAATAATAATATGATCTCTTTGTAGGCAAAGGCTCTAAGCTTCGTGGAAACTCTAAGTTGGGTCAAATCTAGTTGTTAGAGAGCAATAAATTTTGAATCAAATTCTTTGTTGCTTGTCCAAGCAATCTCCAAACAGGAGCAAGATTTTTATTATGTTGGTTTTTTATTAAATTAGTAAGTTGGATTAAATTTTATGTTAGGTTACATATGTTTAATGGAAAGAATGCAAGTAAATTGTGAAGCTACATAATTTATTGTATGAGTTGTTGCTTATAGTGGTGATTAAAGTTTGGCTTTTTGATATAGACAAGGATTTTTGTAGTAAGCAAGTATTCAAATTTAAGGATCCATTGGATTATTTATGTTCCCAATGATATATTCTTGCGTATCAAATAATTATTTAGCTGCCAATTGATTTTTTATTTGTTTTATCGATAAGGTGGCTTGATATTTATTAGGTGCAATGCTTATTAGCTTTTAAATTCATACTATGCCAAAACTAATAAAATCTATTCATATTAAATATATGGAGTAAAATTATGAAACTTGTGGAGCTATGGAATTGAGTGAATATATGGCATAAATGGAGAATGATTGTAATAACCCACACCTAGGGTAGTCAAAATCCATAACCAGAGAGGGAATGTCTCACAAAATTTCAAGGAGAAGAAGGCTTGAAAGAAGTGGGGAGTTAGAAGAAAGAAGGAAAAAAGAGGGATTTAAGTGTACTAAGATGGTCCAGGCAACTTCAATCGCTGAAGTTGCTAAGGACAGAATATAAAACTTGAAGGGTTTAGTGTCCCACAAACCCTCTCCCTCATTTTCTCCACTTCTCTCCCTTTTTTCTCCCTCTCCCTTTGCTCTCTCTATCCCCTAGCCCTAATAATTTCTACTCTAGTGATGTTGTGGCGTGCTTCTTTGGATCATCAAATGATGGATATCGGGTCCTTGGGTTGCCTAAAACCAAAGAACAAGGTGATGTTTGGTGGCTATCGAACAGCCACTCTGACACTTAAGTCAGTAATGGGATTTTGGAATAGTAGTAATGAAATGGTGAATTATTTAGAGAGTATGTTAAAATGTACCTAAGTAGATATTTGAAACCTATTTATACTGTGGTGAGAGACAGTCAATGTGAATCACGGCTAGATATCTCTTGCAAACTCCTTATCTGTATGTAACGACACATACATTCATCAGTGCACTTAACTCCAGCTAAACGTTATGGAACCATGTTGCCCATTTCATTCCAATCTCATACCAAGAGCACCTATCTCTTATGCTATTGATTTATCACAGTCTGATCTCACATGAATCGAAGATACATTTTTGCTACAGATCGCCTCAGACCTGAACTGTTACCTGAATCTGATCCATGGAAATCGAGCATGGATATGGCTGCTCGAACTCAAAGAGTTTAGTTCAAATTTTGGGGCTAAACTATATCACCTAGCCCCATTCATGAAAGAGAATCACCTTCAAGCCTTTAATAAGGATAGAGACACTCTTTCCTCTCTCATATCAAGTGATTTGAAGAACAAGTGGAAGGAATCCTCTTTTTAACCCTAACTAGAAGAGGTAAGCCCTAGTCTCCTTTCTCTTAAGTTATTTGAAGTTTTAGGCTTAGTATTTGTAAAGAAAGTTGGTGTAGGTTTTGGTTAAGGATGTTTTAGGGTTTAGTATAAAGGTTATGAAATTTGTTTATAAATCTAAAGAATTATGCAAATAAATAATGTTCTTAGTTGTTTTAAATTAAAATTATCTAATGAACCTAGACTTAGAAAGTTAGTACTCATATTATGATTTAAAGGTTGAAACCTTAAACTTTTACACTGTGGGTGACAAATTCTAGGTAAACCCAAGTCCAAATTAACCATCAATGTTTGGCAACTGATTCATGTGAACAATCATGTAAATAATGCACGGTCAACTTCGGCCGTCGAAGCTTAAGACTTTGGCAGCTAAACATGCCTTGATTAAAAAACCTAAGTCTAATCAATTATGATTAAATCCTAAACTAAAACATCTCTAACTCTTTCTTGTAGGTTGGAAAATAGGACACAAAACCTAGATAATTGGACTATGGAGCAATTAGAAGCTCTAATTGAAGCATTGAGCTACTAAACATGGAATTAGGTTTCTGTAGGCCCAAGAAGGGCTTTGTGATATAATTGTGGGATTGAGGTCTTGTGTTGAGTTGATTTGCAAGGAAGGTAGGTTTAGTTACAAGGGAGACTCTACCGAATTTCTGAAAAGATAATTAATTTCATTAAGTTAATTCTGTAAATACAGTTACTAGATGACTAGTGCCTAATAAACTATTAGCATATTTTTGTAGGTCAATCTAGCCAACATTGTTAACCGTTAACTAGTACTGTGAGTAGAACTTACTTAAAATTTTTAACTATTTTATTACATTTCATGCACATTCATGCATCATTAAAGTCATGACACACACATAAATAAATATATATATATATATATATATATATAATCCATATCATGAAGATGTTGCATAATTAATTATGATGTGTAGGTAGTTTATGGATGACCCACTGGTTCTCATTAGGAAAGAAAAGCAAAGGAAATGCATGCATGCTAAATGGACTCGTAGACTCCTTGAGGACAATGGGCATACTCCAAGATGGGGGTGTGAGATCTATATGCTTATAAAGGAAAAGGGATGTCGGGTAAGAAAATTTTGTGTCTCTGACATCCAAGTATTACAGATAGCAAGATCCACTTCAAGTAAGTCATGACTTCTGTGTCTCTAGTATCCATTATGTGTTATATTAAGAGAAAGTCCTAAGAAGCTTCTTTAATGGGCCAGGCACATTGGACTAATGATTATGATGTGGTTGGGGAACCATTGGTGACATAAGTATGTTGTTGTGAATTATTTGTGTTGTGGTAACATCATTTGGCTATTGCATTTACATCTGCCTGATTATAACTGTCTTATTTTATGTATTCTTTCCTAAGTATACTTCTACTCACTAAGCCCCTAACTCACTCCCTTTTTCTCTCTTTAATAAGCATAGAATATACAATCGTCAATTTTGGTTAGCTAAGTTCCAGAGGCAACCGCCTCAATTTTGCTTAAATGTAGAGGTACAATTTGTGGAACTCTATTTTGGAATGACATGTAAGTTTTATTATTTTGACATTGTGCTTAATATTTTGTAATATAAAAGAAATTGTGATTATGTTTTATATTGAACAAAATATTCATATAAACTATATGGATTTAAAGTGAGATTTTGATGTAAAATAGGCTTGGGTTTTGATGGCCTTATGCCTTTTAGTGCCCTAGCGCTAGTAATGGTCCGGATTTGGGTTGTTACAACGGTAGACATAATTTACATATTGTGTAGGTTATGAATGGGCATTTTATTAGTACTTGATGTGTTGCTTTGTGAGGCACTTTGGAGCAATGTTAAAATTGGGAAAACATCTAGTTTATGTTGGAAAGTTGTTGAATTTTCTCTAGAATCTATAAGGCACATTTCATGCATTATAGGCATCCTTGTAGCATTCTACAATTCTAGTATCGTTCCTAAACTCCTATTTCCTACTATATTGTTTGTAGGAGATCTAGATCCAGATGAAGAACCTAGAGATACCTTTAAATACTAGTTTGCTTCCTCTTTGATTTATTTTGTTTTTGTACCAAGTAAGTGGATAAATTTATAACATTCGATATTTTCTGAAATATGTATACATTATGTATGCTATGTTTTATGTAGAAAATTGGAAAAAATAATGGTATATTTATTTATTTAATAAAATAAGACTAAGATTAGCATAACTAAATAAACGACTTGAATACACTTTTGCACCCAACTCAACAATGGTTCAATCGGAGAAAGGCAACATGCCTTAAATTTCTAAAGGAATGCATTTCAATGATTTTAAGAAGTTAAATTTAGCATGCCTAGCTAAACAAGGGTGGTGTCTTATTTCAAATCCTATAAGCTTGTGGGCAAAAGTGATTAAAGGATTATATTTTTTTCCCCATTCCATGTTCTGGCAAGCTTTAAATCTTAGAGAACTTTTTGAGTTTGGCAAAGTTTTCTAGCAGGGAGAGATGTTCTAAAGGGGGATATTCGTTATAATATTAGGAATGGGAGTATCACTTTTAGGATTACCTTTGGATTTCATCAATCCCAAACTTCAAATCCAACCCAGACCATTGTCCTTTAACCACTAATTTGGTTGCAAATATGATAGACCATGATAGATTAGAATGGAAATCAAATCTTGTTTCGGATTTGCTCAATCTATGGGTGGCTAAAGCTATTTTATATATTTCGATGGCATTTTCAGAATTTTGGTTAGTACTAGTTAGTGTGATCGAGCTATAGACTTCTAGCTAGCAAATTCTCGACAGCACCACTAAATAGGCTATGCACTCTTCTAGCTCAGATTTGGAAGAAATTGGAGCCTCCTAATTATGCCAAAAATAAATGTTTTACTTAGAAGGCCATGCTAAATGCTTTGTCAGTCTGAGACAATTTGATTAAGAGAGGGGTATCTGTAAACCCAGCTTGCCCAATCTACAGTGTGGAGAAGGAATCTATTGAGCATACTTTGTTCTAGTGTAACAATGCTAGAGCAACATGGTTCATGAGTTCTTATGCTTACAAACCCAATTCGATTGGCTTTTCTTCCTTCTCTAGATGGTGGACCACGTTAGTGTGCACAAGAGATAATGGTTGGTAATATGCACCAAGATTCTCCAAACTCCACTGCCATTACAAGCTTGTATATTTGGAAGAAGGGGAATAGAGCTATTTTCAATTGTTGTGAACCCAATCCTCTGGCCACTTTCCATCATACATCCAAAATCTTGGCTAAATTCTATTTGGTTGCCCCTGTAATGACCTAATTAGATTTGATTCTCTACCTGTTATGTTGTAATAACTACCATAGATTTAGTTCCCTATTTGCTTAAGTAGAATTTTCTCATGTTAGTAGAAAGGGTGACTCTACTACTTATTGCCTAACTAAGCTTAATTTTAAAAATCAGCTTCTTTGTAATTGGCTCAATACCATCCTTGAATCGTTCAGTTCTATCTATTGTATTGATGCCCTCAAGGCCTTGCATTGCAATTTTGCAATATTAAAAAAAAAGTTCAAGTAGCCGCTTTAACTTTTTATATACTAAAAAATTCCTTCTAACTTTAGATAATTACAATTTTTCCACTATAAATATACAATTTTTTTTCTCATATCTAGCTGAAGGATTGTGTGAACGTTAGACACTAGATAGAGAGAAAAACAATTAAGGAAATCGGAGGAGAAAGGGCAATGAATTAGCCCAAATTCAGTGTTTTCTTTTCTTTTGGAGAAGAGATATAAGTAGATTATTAAGGTTGTGTGACTTCTTAGTAGTAGAAAGTAGTCAAAGAAAACTTCTTAAATGACTATAAAGAACTAATAAAATGAAGGAAGGATCAAGATTTTAAAAGCTTGATCTAGCCAAATCAACCCAAGTTGGAAAGGATGGAGGCCATCTTTAGAGTTTGTTGACCAAGGCGCAATAAGTGGTAGTGTCAAATCCACAAATTGCTATCGAATGCAATAACAGGTGTCAACCATGCTCCAGGATACAATAGAGCACTTAGTGGCAACAACAATATTGATTTCTTTCATTAATGTCTTCAAACTTAGAGGTGAGCATAATTCAGCTTAAAAAAAAACGATTGAATTGAATCAAATTAGAAATTTAGTTTGGTTTGTTTGGTAATTCATTTTAATCGATTTTAATTTTTTATAATTATTTAAAATAAAATAAGTAATTACTTAAATATAAAATTTAGATGTATGGACTATTTTGCTAATAAAACTAAAACTTCAAGGATTAAATTATTTAAAATTGAAAAGTAGCTAATGGCATGGACTAATTTGTTAACATAATTTAAATTTAAGGACTAAATTGTTACCAAAAAACAAACTAGGGACTAACTTGTGAGTTTTACCATACCTCAAGGAGTCAGTTGTAAATTACCCCTTTTTTTTATATATATAACGTTAACCCTTCATTAAATCTTAGATGTCCATTTTCAAATGATCTCAACCGTTGAAATCATGATGTAAATTCATAACTTTCACTCCTAAACCATAGCCTTCCTCCTCCTTTTCCACTCATCTTCTTCAACATCTTCATTTATCTTCCCTTCTTTTTCTCTCTCAATTTCTTCCCTTCTTCAGTGTCTTAAAAATTCTTTAATGTATTATTGTCCTCTTTCGAATTCATTCTTCCCTTCTTTTTATCCTTCTCCATTCTTATTACAGTGTGGTGATTATTGAAACCTTAGAGAACTAACTGATCAAAGAATAAGATGGGAACCTAGGCAAAGATATATTCTCCATCAGATTCTAGATTCGTGAGACAAGTAGTGCCTAAGCATGGAATTATGTAAGCATGGAATTATGTACAACATAAGAAAGAAGTGCCTAGGAATTATTTACAACATGTTGCTCATTATATTCTTCTTCTTATTCCTCTTCTTCTTCCATCAGATTTTGGATTCATGAGACAAGTAGCGCCACAACATTAAAAAGAAGACATAAAAAAGAAGTGCTTGAGAGTTATTTACACTATGTTGTTCATTATATTTGTTATTTATATAGCTTGAATTTTGGATATATTTTTCATGGACTTAAATTGTGACCTGATGCGAAAGCTTCGCTTTGTGACCCAATTAGAATAAAAAGTGAAGTTCGTGATGATATGGACGAGTATTAATATTGTATTTTTTGCCTACCACAGTAATATTTTTAAAAATTTGGGAAATACACTAGAGTGAGGGTTTGAGCGTTCTGAGTGATTGTGTATTGCTCTTTTTATCATGGTGAAATTTTTTTTTCTTGTTTTGCTTGTGAACGTTGACTTTACAATCAAACTAGATAAATTTTGTGTTCATTCTTCTTCTCTTCTATTTACTGTGTGATTGTGCGATTGTGTGTCTATTATTATTATTATTATTATTATTATTATTATTATTATTATTATTATTATTATTGAACCCAATATGTAAACATGTTAAAAAAAAAAAACTAATAGTATACTTATGATTATATATTCGTTTTAGATATTTTGGTTATAACATTATTTTAAAGGGAAGTTTAACTAAATAAATAATAAATTATTTTTTCTTAACAATAATTTTTGCATTTTATCATCAAATAGGTAAAGTATATTTCAAAATAATAATTTAGCGATTACTATTTTCTAAAGCAACAATAACATAAATGCAACAATAATACTAAACAAATCCTCACTACTAATGTTCGATAAGTCCTAACTATTAATGTTAAACATTGCGTTTTCACTGCTCTCTAATCTATATAGTTTATAAGTTTATTGATTCCTATCTATTATTATCATCCTAAATAAAACGATTATTTGCGAGTTAAAAGCCATTATATAAATAAATAAACAAAGCAGATTAAAAAGAAAAATTACTCACCCAAATCAGCATAGAGAGCCGGTTGCCCTATATCGACAAAAACAACTTCTATGTTAGCGATAAACCCTAACAAAAATGCCAGATGAACTACAATATGGTTATCTAATAAATTTCAGAATTTTTCAAGAATTTGTATGGCATGAACAGTCAAAACATTATTTGAAATTCTATATTTCTAGTTTGAGTTAAATTAAGGTACAACTTTAAAATATATATATATATATATATATATATATATATATATATATATATACACACACACACGTACATACATACTCTGACACTCAAACCCACTAATCATCATGACCAAAACAACCAAAATTTAAGAATTTTGTAAATTCTTTTCCATAAAAATCACCCTATAAACCTACAAATTATACACAGTTGAGCAAATTTGTAAATAAAATTTCAATTTATCTTATTAGAATAAAAAAATAAAATAAAATAAGTTTGGTTTCATTTTTACATAACAAATTTTTTTCAATATGTTTCAATTTGATTCAGTATGATTCTCTTTGATTGAGTTTACACTTCATTACAGTCACTTCCATCATTAACATATTTACTTTTTTTTTTTCTTTCATTAAGTAGATTTTTCTTCATTGTTTTCTTTTCCCCGATTTACATGGAATTGATTTCTTTGTATATTTATCTTTTTATATCATTTTCATTATAAGAGCGAAAACATAAAAATAATTTAAGAGCTATGCAAAACGGATCATATTTAATGTTTTATTAGATTTATATTATTTTGTAAGGTTAGATTATAATTTTTTCCATATCAACTATTGATTGTATCAATTATTGATTGCAGAAATTCTCTTTTATATTAAAAAAAAGGAACAATTAAATTTATCGATCTCGCTTGACTTTTTTTTTGTTGAATTGTTGAAATCCATTAATTGATGATTAATTGATTTGTTTTTTTAATTTTTATTTGCAGATCTCGATTAACTTAATAATTTATTTTTTAATAAATTTAATCCAATTATATTAATTTATTCATAATTAAATTTTACTAAAAATTTTTTTAATAATTATTATAAAGTAAATGTAAATATATACATTTATGCTTTTTTTAAAATTAATTATATGATGTGTTCAAGTTAACATATAAATTTATCAAATTTATATATATATATATGCACACGCACGTATTGAAAAGTATTTCTCAAACTCTCAATTTTCATCTTTACTATTTGCATGTTAGTTAAATAAATGAATTTGAGTTTAAATTACATTGTAAATTATGGGTGGATTCTGATTATTTATGGGACTTCAATAATTATAGTGTTTGATTTGTTTACTTACTTTCAACTTTTAGCTTAAGATATAATATATGAATCAAATTAAAAATAAATAGTTAATTATTTGATAAAATTATTTAAAAATAACTTTTAAATAGTTTAAATGTTTAGTTAAATGGGGTTTAAAAATAATTTAATTTATTAAAATTATCAAAAAAAAGATATATAATAGAGTATTTTAGTTATTAAAGCATAGATAAAATGTTGATATTTCTGAAAATTATTAGAATATTATAATATTTTACTTGATTAAAAATTAGTTTTAAAATAAATAGACAAGTTATAAATAAGATATTATTACTTATGATTTAAACGCTAATTTACTTATCAGTTAGTTTTATCAATTTATAAGTTAAACCAAATACTATTTAAAATATTTTTTAATTTGAATTGTGATGTTGTGTGATATAAATTATAGAGTTGATTTTTAATTTTATAAATTATTTAGACCGAGAATAAATTTAAAAATTATGAATACTTTAAATTAAAAAAAAATTACAGGTTAAATTAAAAAAAAATAAATTAAAATAAAAAGCTACCTCTACGTAGAACAATCATCCATCACACAGCTCGCAAAAGGACAACTTTCAATATTCTTAAAGGATTGGTGTGATTGTGTCACAGATCAGGAGATTAATGAAAGAACTAAAAAAAAAAAAAAAAAAAAAAAAACAACTAGCTTAAAACTGTTTAATTTTCATGGATTTACTGAAATTTTAAAAACTTTAAAAAAATTGTTATTCAGCTTTTTTATTTTAAAAATTTGTTTTGTCTATTTTTAAGCTTTTATTTAGGAAACTGTATACTGATAATCTGCAAATACTTCCACGCAAAGTAGATAAGTAATAAGTTCTCACATTTGAGTCGCCTGAGTAGACGACCAAGTGCACTTTCTTCCAGTTTAACAAGAAGAGGACGTAGATTACTAGGCCGTCCTGAAAAATAAAAATAAAAATAAAAAATCTTGAATAATGGATAAATTGTAATGCCTAAAGACAGATAAATTGTAAAAATAATAATAATAATAATAATAATAATAATAATAATAATAATGGATGATTTAATAACATTAATTATGCTCTTAGATGCATTAATTAAGGTCAGGTTAATTTTGTGACTTGCTTCCAAAATTTCTCTTGTGTTCGATCTAACATCAAAACACTAAGATTACGTTTGATAGAACGTGATATGATGTAATGTAAGTATCTATGTAATGCAATTAAAACTATAATGTAATATAATTATCATTACATTCCTCTGTTTTGTTGTAAAATAAAAATATAAATAGCGTAATATAATAATAATTTTTATTTTAATATTTAATTTATTTATAGTATTAATAATAAGTGATAATTATTGTTATAATTGATAGTCGAGTGGTAGTGGTAGTTAAGTAGTGGTGTTTGTGGCAACAGCAATACTTAAATGGTAGTGGTGGTAGCGAGGTGAGATAGTAGTGGTGGTAGTGGCCAATTAGTGGTAAAGATGACAACAACTAAATGGTGATAATCATGATCAAGTGATAGTGATAGCAATAGTGATAATAAGATAGTGGTTGTAGTGGTGGTGGTTGTGGTGATAGAGTAGAAATAATGGTAATAGTAACAGTGATGGCCTAATAATGGTAGTGATAGTATAGACAATAGATAAAAAAATCAAAATAAGTAATTATGACTATATCTATTTTTCTCTATAATGATCATTACGTTGTCTTAAGTATAATTAATTACGTTACATAATTGTCATTTCACTATATCAATTTTTTTTACCAAACAATGTAATTAACTATACAATATAATCATGATTATATTACAATTTTATTATGCCATATTAAACATGGCCTATCATTAATTGAATTCACACAATTTTATGATATGATCTCATATTTAATTTTAATATTTTAATTTAATTTAATCAAATTCTTGTAAATTTTGAGATTGAATAGTTAATCACCATTTTCATCAAATTAGAATATCATTAATACAATAATTTTTTATTTAAAACACACAATAGACGTACAGAAAATAGAAAAAATATATCTAAATTTTAAATATCAAACATAATTTAGAAATTTTTATTTTGTATATCTTCAATAAGTCTTCTAGACATTGGATGTTATATTAGGCCAAAATTCATATAGTTTACTTACAAATCATATTTTAACAGCACATTTTATAAGAATTTGATCAAATCAAATCAAAATATAATCCTTTGTTGGAGGGCTTAGCTTCTAAAATTAGAAGATATTTAGAGCCTGTTCGGTTATAGAGCCAAGATTTATTTTTAGGGATCAACGTAACAATTAATATGTATTTATATTGATAATTTTTTTTATTCATAAAAATGCATGCGTTATATTAAATATAAAAAATAAATAACATAAAGATATTAATATTAATTTGTATGTAATTATATCAATAAGATAAGAAAAAAAATTAAAAAAATTAAAATTAGAGTATTCAATTTTTTTTTTCTTTTAAAAAATGCATTTATTATAGTGAATTTTTTCATGTAAAATTTGAAATTGAATTTTTATATTTCATAAATCACCTAATATGCATCATAATATCAAATAAATCATATATCCTCATGTCAATTTATTTTACTAATTTGCTTCAAATAGCAAAGTCATTGAACACAGTTTTCAAATATAAATAAAATAAAAAAATATATAAAAAAACTAAATTCTAACCTTATGTCTAAAAATTAACTAAAATGGTTTCACAATTTAGATTTTTTTTTTCACTTCATAATTTATGCATTAGATATTGAGAGGGATATTATGTTAGCAATTCAATAAAATTAATAGAATTATTTCAAAATTTAATAAAATTAAATTTATAAAATCCCATATGAATATAAACATAAAAATAGATGGATATCTTAAATTAGAAATTAAAAAGAGAGATAATATTGAAGAGTTAATAAAATTAAAAAGACAAAAAAAAAAAGAAAGACCCTGAAATTGAAAGCTTGGATTTGAAAAGTCAAGTTTCTATTTTTTTTTTAATTAAAAAATGTGCAGCTTTGTGTGATAGAGGATAAACTTCAGATTTCCTTTCAAAGTTTTTACTTTAAAAATAAAGATAAAAAATGTGCAGCTTTGTGTGATAGAGGATAAACTTCAGATTTCCTTTCAAAGTTTTTACTTTAAAAATAAAGATAAGATAAAAATTTTTAATGAATTATTCAATTATAGATTATAATACAAATGAAACTTATTTGACCCACTCAAATTATAACTTATAATTAAAATAAAATTAATATTTTAGGAAAAACATTATAAATTTAAATAGGTAAATAATTTAATAAAATATAAAAATTCTTAAATTTAAGGAGCTAATCTAATTCTACACCTATTGCACTATATTAAAAATCTACTTTTCACAAAGTTTGGTGGGATGGCTCTAGTCCTCGCCCTTTCGTTGGGTCGGTTTACTTATGAAAAATAGTTGTTTTTTTTCATTTTTTATTTTCTAAATAAACTATAATTTTATTTTTTTATGAAAAGTAAAAGAAAATATAAAAAATGTATTCACTTGTTAATAAGAAAATAATTTTTTTAATTTAAAAATTAAACAATTCATATTTTCAATAATAAAAATAAGAGAAAAATATATAAAAAAAATATCATGTGGTCTCATGCTATGACACATAAGGGACTGTGGTTTAGTTTTTGTCAAATTGATATCTTGTATTTTTCTTTGTTAGCGAATGTGACATAAACCATTAATTATCTTTAAATGACATTAACGTAATAAAATATGTGGCACTTTTAGGGCAATATATGACAAATGTGGTGTTTACGTGGTGCTGATGTGTTGCTATATCAATGTCACTTATTCGTTATTTTAGTATTATTTAATGGTAACTAATAGTTTAGATCACATTTGTTAATGGAGAAAAACATAGGATATCAATTTGATAAAAATTAAACTATGATTTCTTATGTGCTAAAGCCCGAAACCATAAGATATTTATTTTACTTTTCTTTAAAACTTATTATAAAATATATTTAAAAACATTACATTTTAAAAATTTTTAATATGTGATATTTATTTGTTTTATAATAATATGATTAATTTTTATCATTGTAAATAAATATTAATTTAAATAATTATTTAATTTTAATTATAAAAAAGTTATAATAGTATAATTTTAATTATAGAAAATTCTTTGTTTTCTATTTGAAAAAATGGGAAACGGTAAAAACAAATTCAAATCTTAATTAATTTTTGAAAAATTAGAAAATTAGTTTTTTATCTGTTTACTCATGGAAAATTAGAGTGATTTTCTGAAAAAAATTTCAAAGAAAACTGAAAAATAAAGTTTTATATTCACATAAGCCAGCTTTCCAAATTGAGAACCGGAAAACTAATTTTCCAAAACAATTTTACATTATTTTCCCTTGTTTTCTTTTATAACAAAGATTTTATTTTTTAACTTTTTGAGAAAAATTATGCCATAACTTTTTAATATCAAAAATTGAATAATTATTTAGAAAAATATTTATTTATAATGGTAAAAAATTAGTCACATTATTATAAAATAAATAAATAACAGAAATTAAAAATTTAAAATAAAAGTTTTAAATATGTTTTGCAATCATTTATTTTTTTTAATTATAAAAGATATAAATAACTTTTAAAAATTTTTTAAATTAGAAAATCATTTTCTATTATTTACAGGTAAAAATATTTTTCATATTTTCCCTTATTTTTTATAAAAAATAAGAAAATGAAAAAGGGACAACAGAAAGCTGTTTTCCATAAATAAACAAATCCAATTTTTATTTTAAAAACTGACACATTTTCAAATTTTTTTAGAATTAAAAAAAAACTACTTTAATTTTGTTTATCTTTTTTTTAAAATAATTTTCTTATATATATATATATATATATATATATATATATATATATATATATCATTTTTTTAACTTTTAAAATATTTTAAAAATTAGTGAACTGAAAATATTTTTTTCATCAAAGAAAAAAAAAATATTTAAAAAAAATAATTTCTTTTAGAAAGAAAAAGTTATTTTTTAAATTTTAATAATTTTATTAAAATATAAAAATATTTATACATATATTATATAAATACATACCAATAATATAATTTTATAATTAAATAATAAAAAATAAAATATTTTTTTAAAAAAATAATTTTTAATAAAAAATATTTTTCATATACTAATTAGCTTTTTTTATAAAAAAAAAAAAAAAAAAAAAAAGCAAGCCTCAAGCGAACAGTTCCTTGCATTTTTAGGTCTCCCTTTTTAGAGGCTAAAGCTTTAGATATTAGACCTAAGTTTGCAAGGACCAAAACCGAGGCTACTTGCGAGGCTGGACTCCCACATCCGCTCCCATCCGCTAAGTACAACCTTATCAATATAACTATCCCACAAATTTTGTCCAATCTCATCAAGGTGTAGGTGTAATCAGGACCATCTAGCCTTCTAATTGAAAAAACAAGAGTACTAAAAAAATAATAATAATAAAAATTGAAACAACTTACCCGTTCCAGAATGGCAGCCGTGGCGGATGCTGGTGGCAGCATCAAGCTTGCAAAGGTTTTCTGAGTTATTCCAACAGCATCCCCACCAAAACCATGAAAGCTCAAACCCATATACCAAACTGCGGTGAACATCTGCATAGGAAACGTTCTTTGCATCTCTTGGCAACAAAGACGTAATATAGATTCGCTCGATACGGCAAGAATCCTTCAAATCCATTGCATCGTCAGACCCAACTTTAACATATGAATAACCTTTCATTTCCAAATTAGGAGAGGAAGAAGAGGAATTGCAAGTGATATTGCAAGGAGAAGTATCCACATAAACTTCAGAAATTACTGGCTTTGGACAAGTTACGAAAACCAAGTCCTGATATAAATAGCCCTTATAAGTTTCCGCATACGAATTGTATGACCAGAAAAAAGAATATGTGGCTGTTGATGGATAAGGAGGCAGAGAGCAGTAGTTATCGTTTTGCACATCGAAATAAGCCAGTCGGATTTTGAAGTTATTGTAATTGATTTCCTTGACATAATATTTTGCTGAAGATAAGTATACTACAGGAACGTTATTCTCGCAAGCAAGTTCATACTCTTTCCGGCCACAGTTTGCAGAATCAGTTTTCAATCGGAAAGGGTAGTCTATGTTGGAGATGTGGCCACAAGAGGAAGAAGGGCACGAATTGTTGCTTATAGCATGACAGGTGTGGTTTAATTGGACTAGAAAAACAAGGATAACACATCCCGCAAAGAGGAGCTTAGCACTTGTTAACATTTTGAGTAGGGAGAGAGAGAGAGAGAGAGAGAGAGAGAGAGATGCCCTGTATCTGATTGATTAAAGGAATATGAAAGGACTGACACAAAATAAATCAAAGCAAAAAGAAAAAATCAACAATGCAAATTCCACATTGAAAATTACGGGGACAGTTCCCACTTGCAAATTGATGACAATTCAGCACAAATAGCAAAGTGCCAAGCAACGCGTATTGATTTGGTCTCGGCATCGAATCAATTGCGTCTCTTTTCAGATTTGAAATTATTGCGGTGACTATCACTAGAATAAATTATTTATAAAAAAATTAATTAAATTCTTATAAAATTATATTTAATTTTTATTTTTTTAAAATAATTTTTTAAATTAAAAATAATTAAATTCTTTTATTATAAACATAAGAATTAACAAATAAAAAATTAATTGAATTGAATTTTTATAAATTTATAATTTTAAATAATCTAAATAAATGAAAGAATTTTTTTAATTTAAAAATTTTCATTTTTTAAAAAATAAAAATTATATAAAAATAATATGATTATATAACAATTGAATTTATTTTTTTAAATGATTTTTTTTTAATGAATCCAATATGAATCATGATATTTCAAATTGAATACCCCATTTAACAACTTAGCTTTTTGAAATAATAATTTTTTATATAAATTATATTATTATTAGTATTATTTTATTAATATCTGAGAAAAAAAAATATACACGTAAAATGCATGCAATGGCCAGGCACTCCTTGATTCTCTTTCCCTCGATAGAACCATGGCCGTTTTGCACTACTTTTTCCTTCGGCAGTCCACCTAATCCATTGCCAAAGAAACCACACCCCTATCTAGTGCATGCCGATAAAACTTGAGGATCCGATATTGACTATAATAGGCAGCAGGAGCATACGAAAATGAAGGAGAGAGAGAAAGATGAGACATTGTTGCCTTTTCCAACTGATTATGACCATGATTCCACTAGCATTAGACTTCCCTCCATCTGGGCACTCTTTTCCAACTAGTCATACCCTTGATGTTGTCAAAAAAGTGAGATCAACAATGAGGTTCCCACCACCGTTTGTGGTGTTTTTTGGCCAAACAATGGTGGACTAGTAGACTAGGAGATCTTTATCCCCATTCCTCAAGCTTCATTTTGGCATCAACCACACATTGATTGAACACCAAATGATTAAAATTAAATTGATCAATTTTCGGTAATTGGAGAAAGTACCTTTGGATTGGCGAAATCCCACTAGCACTTGGTATTGCATTTTTTGCCAAACCGCAGCAATCGACAAACCGCCCTAATACTACAGCCATTAAAATAGTACCCGAATGCAAGTAACGGATAGATGAATAACGGGTAATGATGCCAAATCTAGGTCTGAGCTACTGCAAGTCACTAGAATATTTGCCCTTGACACTCGAATAAAAGTTACTTGCCTAAGCATATCCCTAGATGCTCAGATCACATGAAAAGATAAGGATCTTAAGATAATAGTCGCAGTTATAGTCCTAACATCCATAAGACTCTCAAAAAAGTAGACTCTATAGTCCTAATCAATTATAAACTCCTAATCCTAATAAGAATCTATATCAAAGCCTATATAAAGGCCATTAGGTATGCATGTGCATCTCTAATCAATTCTATCCATTTACAGTTCAGTTTAGTCCCATCTCTGACTTAAGCATCGAAGCAGTAGATAACTAACTCACCCTATGTTTTCCATTGTTATCTTGTAGATTCAATACTCAGAACCATCATCCTATACCTACAAAAAAAAAAAAAAAAGAATAACATCATTAGCGCTGTCTGTGGGAAAGATTGCCTAAAAAAAATTTTCTATCAATAAATAAATTACGTGACTACTGTTTTTCTCCACTAAATTTACCATGGCTTTAGAACTGCCACCATTCATTGATCCACCACCACTACCTTTCAATCCTCCCACCAGTAATAGCACCATTAATGGCGCTATAATTGCAAACAATACTCCATCACAACTTTTCATAACTCTTAAACAAATGATGCAACTGTCACGACCCAACCTATGGGCCGGACCGGCACTAGGGCCTGGGCCAGCCTAAAGCCCCCGAGGCCCGTAGTAAGCCTAACTATTCATTAACCCAACTCTAAGGCCCATTTGGGCCCAATTTCAAGAAATCAACCGGACAGAGTCCGGCCATAAAATGGACCTTTCAACGAGGAGTTTTTTACTCACCCGACCTGTAAACACAATATATATATATATATATATATCAATTTGGGGAGCTCAGCTCACCCTCCACATACTCATAACAACATAAAATAAATGGGAGCTCTGCTCCCTCATCCAGTCCATCAACATGCATAAAATAATAAGTTCATAGGTCCAAAATAAGAATTTATATTACAGACCCAATTTAAATGAAGGTTTCTAACACATGCGGAAATTCTAGAAATTTATAGAATTACACAAATATGAATAAATAACCTGCGAGGGAGAAAAGCAGGTTAACCTCAAAATATCCTTCTGTGGCCTGGAAAAATATTGAACAGGAGTAAGCGTTCGACTCAGAGAGTAAAATATCAATTTTAACCATAATCTCTATAACTATCTAAAACTAATGCAACCTGTAGAATGAAATGCAACATCAGCAATAAATTCACATCATAACAGCAAAAAGGTAATTTGGAGCACTCACACACCCAATAATATCAATCATAATATATGGGAGCTGATCCCCTATACAGCTCTCTTAATTCCAACCTGTGCCAGCGAAGAACTCAAGCCGGACTTTCGCTTAATATACCAAATCGGGGTCCCAGCGAAGAACTCAAGCCGTGTCTATCTCGAAGGACCGGGTCCCAGTGAAGATCTCAAGCCGTGTCTACCCGTCCTATCCATAGTCCACACCACATCACACGCACGCCAATGCACGCACACTGCTCCAAATTACCACAACAACATTCATGGCACTTTAACAGTTATGAATGCAACATAAATCGTGCCTAGATTTTAACTACATAGATATATGCATATAAGTGATGCATGGGCATGCTTGAACATATAATAATATCGAAATTACAATTAAAATTAATATTTTACTCACAGACTTGACAGTAATCACTGTGGTGGCTGGGCGGAGGAAGAAGGCTGTCCCGGCTCACCTGACAATTACATTACAATTATTTAATACAATTGACTCAATACAAATCAAGAAAAGACCAAATACGTTCTAAGTCGTGCCGAAAATCCGGCAGAGTCTCCCCTATACCTAAGACCTACCCAACCTGCAAAATGGCTCAAAACACACTTCTATATTCACAACCCATATATCCACAACTCAATCACATCACACAGCCCCTCCTGGGCCCATCAAATCAGTCATCCATCACAATATGTAAAATTTCAATTTAGTCCTTATAATTGATCATTTTTGCAAAAACTGCCCAAATAAGCTCTAAAAATTCTAAAACTTTGCCCCGCAGTCCTTAGCAATATTACTAGGCTATTGCAAAAAGAATCATAATTTTCTGAGCTACCATGAATATTTTATGGATTTTTAATCCTATTTAAGCACTAGAAAATTACGAAAAAACAAGGTTCGGGTTTACCTTTGCCGATTCTGACTCCGGGGACGCGCTCGGAATATCTGACAATGGTGGGGTAGCCAAAACCTCGACTCAATTCGGAGACTTTTTCCGATAGTCGGTCTGTCTGGCCGGAAATTCATAGACCTGGACAACTGTCGAATTTCCACGAATTGAAGATACCTACACGAAGCCCATAACATGAGGGTTAGTACATAAATTTTTCAAAATTTTCTAAGCTCATTAAATGCTCGGAAAAATACTGCGAAGTTCCGTGTGACTCACAGAAAAACGGTGTCAAAAAAATTTGAAATTTATATCGCCGCGAAGCTCTCGACGAGTGGAGCGCTCTGGTACCCTCGATTTTCTAGTGGGGTTCACGGTTTGTGAGAAATCTAGCCCAAAAGTCAAAATGGGCTAAAACTTCCCGGGCAAAAATTGGACAAACCGCTCGATGGATTTCGGTGTTCTTGGTGTCTATGGAAAGCTCTCGACGAGTAGATGGATTTAGACACAAGACCCGGTCCGATTGGTGGCCGGATCGGCCGGATTTCGGCTGGGAAGATGAAGCGGCGCGCTTGCGCGTCGCTTCGGGCGCCTTTTTCAGGTTGGGCTGCGCGGTGAGGCGGTGGGGACAGCGCGCCGGGTGGCAGGGGACGCGGCGGCGCGGCAAGGGGAGGAGGGAGGGGAGAGAAAAAGGGAGAGAAAGAGAGGAAGAAAAACGCGCGCGGGAGAGGAAGAAAAAGGAAGAAGAAAGGCCGGTCCGATTCGACCGGTCCGATCCGGTCCGGTTCGATTCGATCGATTCGATTTGGAATATAAAATTTTAAATTTTTACACTGCCTTAAGACCGAAAACGAGATCCAAAAATTCCGAAAAAATTTCAGAAAACTCAGAAAAATTCGTAGACTCCAAATATATTTTTAGTTTTGCCACGTGGTCTTTAAATTAATTTTTAAAAATCATCAAAGTTTATATTTTCGGAAAATTGAACCCGATTTTTAAAATTCGAAAAATCTCAAATAATTTTCTTAAAATTAAAATAAAATTAAAATATCAATATTACTCATAAAATAATAAAATTTAAAATTTTTGGGGTGTTATATTCTTCCCCCCTTATAGAAAATTCGTCCTCGAATTTTACACAAGGCAGAATAAAGTACATGATTACACATTGAACAGATAAGGGTACTTGCTACGCATGTCCCGTTCTGACTCCCAGGTGCACTCTTCCACTGACTGACTCCTCTACAAAACCTTAACCATAGGGATCTGTTTTGATCTTAGCTGTCTCACTTGGTAGTTCACTATGGCTATAGGTTGCTCCTCAAATGTCAAGTTTTCTTTTAGCTCTATTACATCCTGCTGTAGTACATGAGAAGGATCTGGAATGTATTTCCTGAGCATGGAGATGTGAAACACAGGATGAACATGAGAAAGGTTGGGTGGTAGCTCCAACCGTAGGCAAATCGCTCAACTCTATCAGTAACCTCCAAAGGTCCAATATACCGAGGTGCCAACTTGCCCTTCTTTCCAAATCTCATGACTCCCTTCATTGGAGAAACCTTCAGGAATACATAGTCGCCTACTGCAAACTCCACATCGCTCCGTCTGGGGTCTGCATAACTCTTCTGCCTACTGAAAGCTGTTTTCAATCGTTCCCTGATTAAAGGAACCATCTCTAAAGTGTACTGCACTAGGTCTACATCATGCACCTTCACTTCTCCCATTTACGTCCAACACAAAGGAGACCTACACTTTCTTCCATATAGTGCCTCGTAGGGTGCCATCCCTATGCTGGAATGGTAACTGTTGTTGTAGGCAAACTCCACCAAGCTAGCTGATCATCCCATTGACCTCCAAAATCCAAAACACTCATGCGAAGCATGTCTTCCAGTGTTTGGATTGTCCTTTCGGACTGTCCGTCTGTCTGAGGGTGGAAAGCAGTACTAAAGTTCAACTGTGTACCAAGTGCCTCCTGCAACTTCCTCCAAAATTGAGAAGTGAACTGGGGCCCTCTGTCAGATATTATGGAAGCCAAAACTCTATGCAATCTGACTATTTCTCGAATGTAAAGCCGGGCGTACTGTGCAACAAAATATGTGATCTTCACAGGCAAAAAGTGAGCTGATTTAGTTAGGCGGTCTACAATTACCCATATCAAATCATATCCTCGCGTAGTACGAGGCAACCCAGTCACAAAATCCATGGTAATCATTTCCCACTTCCACTCTGGGATAGGGAACTCTTGCAGCTTCCCTGACGGTCTCTGGTGTTCAAACTTCACCTTCTAACAAGTCAAGCACTTGGACACAAAGTCTGCTATGTCTCTTTTCATGCCATTCCACCAATAGCTATCTTTCACATTATGGTACATCTTGGTGGAGCCTGGGTGGACATTGTACAGTGTATAGTGTGCCTCTCGCATGATTTCATTTCTGAGATTGTCCACATCGGGTACACATATCCTAGAACCTTGCACTAGGGCACCATCATTGGCAAATCCAAACTCACCACCTTCACCCTGCTGTACTCTTTCTATGATTTTCATCAATTATTGGTCTCTGTGCTGGGAAACTCTAACTCTGTCTCGCAAGTCTGGCCTCATTGAAAAATGAGCCAACAATACCCCTTCATCTGAAAGATCTAGGATTAAACCTTGATCCATCAACTCATGTACTTCCTGAATCAACGGTCTTTTCTCTGCTGAAATGTGCGCCAAACTGCCAGAAGATTTTCTGCTCAAAGCATCTGCTACTACATTGGCCTTCCTAGGGTGGTACTAGATGGTGCAATCATAGTCTTTCAGAAGCTCCATCCATCTTCTCTGTCTCAAGTTCAAATCCTTCTGTTGGAAGATGTACTTCAAACTCTTGTGGTCGGTGTATATCTCGTACACTTCACCATACAGGTAGTGTCTCCAGATTTTTAGTGCAAAGACTACAGCCGCCATTTCCAAATCATGGGTGGGGTAGTTCTGCTCATGCCTCTTCAGCTGCCTTGAAGCATAAGCCACTACTTTTCCATTCTGCATCAAAACACACCCTAGGCCAACTCTGGAGGCGTCAAAGTATACGGTGTATCCTTCACTGCTCGTAGGTAGTGTCAACACAGGGGCAGTGGTTAGACACTCCTTAAGCTTCTGGAAACTCTCCTCACAGTCATCTGTCCAAATGAATGGAACATTCTTCCTAGTCAACTTAGTTAGGGGAGCCGCTATCCTGGAAAAATCTTGCACAAAACGCCTATAGTAGCCAGCTAGACCCAGAAAACTTCGCACCTCAGTGACTGTTGTAGGCCTAAGCCAATCAGTTACAGCTTCAATTTTCTTGGGATCTACTTGAATGCCTTCACTAGAAACCACGTGTCCCAAGAATGAAATGCTTTCTAGCCAAAATTCACATTTTGAAAATTTGGCATATAGCTGGTGCTCTCTCAAAGTCTGCAACACCATTCTCAAGTGCCACACGTGTTCTTCCTCGGTCTGAGAGTATACCAAAATGTCATCTATGAATACGATGACAAAACGGTCCAAACATGGCTTGAACACCCTGTTTATCAAGTCCATGAAGGTCAGTGCATTAGTAAGTCCAAAAGACATCACCAAGAACTCATAATGACCATATCTTGTCCGAATGCCGCTTTGGACACGTCCTCATTCATGATTCTCAATCGATGGTAGCCTCGATCGCAGTCTATCTTGGAAAAGAATCTAGCCCCTTGAGCCGATCAAACAAATCGTCGATCCGAGGAAGTGGATACTTGTTCTTCACACCATCTTGTTTAACCGCCTATAGTCAATACACAACCTCCAAGACCCATCTTTCTTTCTCACAAATAAAATAGGAGCACCCCAGGGTGAAGTGCTCGGATGTCTGAAACCCTTGTCTAAAAGCTCCTGTAGTTGCTCTTTTAGCTCTTTCAATTCTGATGGTGCCATCCTGTAAGGCAGCATTGATATGGGGTTTGTACCTAACAATGTCAATGCGTAACTCTATTTCCCTTCTCGTGGCAACTCGAAGCTCCTCGGGAAGACATCCATGAATTCTCGACAACGAACATTTTCCATGTTGACACCTTCTACAGATGTATCTCTCACCAATGCCAAATACCCTTGACATCCACGCCTCAACATTTTTCTAGCACTAATTGCTGACACCAAATTATATGGAGCCACGCTCCTATCACCATCAAAACTAAACTCTTCCACACCAGGTATGTGGAAATACACCTTTTTGTTCCTGCAGTCTAAAGTGGCATAGTGAGTTGCCAACCAATCCATCCCCAAAATTACATCAAAATCCATTACTGATAGAGGAACCAAGTCTGCTGGAAGGATCTTTCCATCCACTACTACTGGACTACCTGGAAAAATCATATCTACATCTATGTTGTCGTTAAGTGGGGTAGCTACAGACAAAGGGCATTCTAAAGTTGTAGGGCTCCTACCCAATCTCATGGCAAACACAGGGGAGATAAATGAGTGCGTAGCACTCGGATCTATTAAAACACGAGCCTCATAGGAACAGACCAAAAGAATACCTGCCACAACTGCATTTGAAGCCTGAGCATCCTGATGGGTCAGGGTGAAAACCCGAGCTTGACCCCTACCCTGAGTGGCAGAACCCTGATATTGACTTCTACCTCCTGATCTGCCTCTAAATCCACGTCCCCCTTGTCCTCACTCATGGCCACCGAATCGATCACCGCCATGCCGAAGCACCCGGATACAACTGACGAGGAACATTTGCAATAGAACCTTGTGACCCCATCTGTGGCTCACTGAAAATGGGGCATTCCCTAGCAAAGTGACCTGGTTGGCCACACCTGAAGCATACTCCTGAACCCATCATACAAGGTCCTGAATGTCCTCTTCCACACTGTGCACAAGGTGCCAAGGAGGATCCTGAACTGCACCAGGCTGCATTCTCGAATCGTGACCACCGCCGATCTGTACCTTAGTCTCAACCCTCGATTTATGTCTAAAACCACTTCTTGTTCTTACTTCTCCTCTGTAATTACTCGCCACCACTATCCGAGCACCCAAGTGGGGAACACCAAGAACCTCTCGCCTGCTTTTCTTTGCTCTTCCATCATCCACATCATAGCTAATCTCAATCTGTCTGGCTCGATCAACCACCACATCAAAAGACTGATCAGACATCATAGACAGGTTTGCATACCTCCTGTCAAGCTCCTTTAGGAATCTCTTCACCTTCATAGTTTCTATAGCTACTGCTGTAGGGGCATACCTGCTCAATTCCAGAAATTCTGTAGCATATTCATCTACAGACCTGCCATTCTGTCTTAAGGCTTCAAAGGCCCACTGCTTTTGGTATCTGAAACTTTCTGGTACAAATCGATTGATGAATAGTTCCACAAACTGAGTCCACGACAAACCCTCCATCCGAGGTAATACGTAGTCATTCATCCATTGTCTTAACATAGGCCCCATGACATGCTGCATACACTCTATAAGTCTTCTATCACCAATCAGAACTCGCTCTCGCTTGTCTCAGGAATCCAAAAATCGATATGCATCGCCCGACACATCATAAGTACCGTGCACCAACTTCTTGAAATTGATGATCCGCTTGTAAGGTTCTCTCTTGGTGCGGTGGATCAGCCGTGGAGGGTGGACCATATACTGTGCCATCATGTCGATGGTTCTCTGCAAACCAGCTAGAGAAGTTGCCATTGGGTCCATAGGACCCTGTGCCATAAAAGATCGATCTCGAATCGCGGCGGTGCTCTTCTTGAGCGGCTCTAGGCCTCCTACCCTACCTCCTGGCAGCGCCTCATCTGTCCGACACCTCGTCAGCACATCTGTTCAGTGCGATGGCGCTCTCCGCTTCTACGCATTTTCCTGAAATTCAGCAGCATTAGCCCACAATATTCAAAACAACATGTTACACAGCTCTATAGACTCATATTTATACATAATTATATGAAGCAGAAACTAGAAGCAAAGATGACAATGCAAGATGAATGTGGACCCTATTTTCCGCATGTGACTCCTAGTAGACTCTTCCCAACATTTTAGACAAACATTCCCTAAGAATCTGGAGCCTAAGCTCTGATACCACATTTGTCACGACCCAACCTATGGGCCGGACCGGCACTAGGGCCTGGGCCAGCCTAAAGCCCACGAGGCCCGTAGTAAGCCTAACTATTCATTAACCCAACTTTAAGGCCCATTTGGGCCCAATTTCAAAAAATCAACCGGACAGAGTCCAGCCATAAAATGAACCTTTCAATGGGGAGTTTTTGACTCACCCGACCTGTAAACACAATATATATATATATATCAATTTGGGGAGCTCAGCTCACCCTCCACATACTCATAACAACATAAAATAAATGGGAGCTCTGCTCCCTCATTCAGTCCATCAACATGCATAAAATAATAAGTTTACAGGTCCAAAATAAGAATTTATATTACAGACCCAATTTAAATGAAGGTTTCTAACACATGTGGAAATTCTACAAATTTATAGAATTACACAAACATGAATAAATAACCTGTGAGGGAGAAAAGCAGGTTAACCTCAAAATATCCTCCTGTGGCCTGGAAAAATATTGAATAGGAGTGAGCATTCGACTTAGAGAGTAAAATATCAATTTTAACCATAATCTCTATAACTATCTAAAACTAATGCACCCTGTAGAATGAAATGCAACATCAGCAATAAATTCACATCATAACAGCAAAAAGGTAATTTGGAGCACTCACACACCCAATAATATCAATCATAATATATGGGAGCTGATCCCCTATACAGCTCTCTTAATTCCAACCTGTGCCAGCGAAGAACTCAAGCCGGACTTTCGCTTAATATACCAAATCGGGGTCCCAGCAAAGAACTCAAGCCGTGTCTACCCCAAAGGACCGGGTCCCAGCGAAGATCTCAAGCCGTGTCTACCTGTCCTATCCATAGTCCACACCACATCACACGCACGCCAACGCACGCACACTGCTCCAAATTACCACAACAATATTCATGGCACTTTAACAGTTATGAATGCAACATAAATCGTGCCTAGATTTTAACTACATAGATATATGCATATAAGTGATGCATGGGCATGCTTGAACATATAATAATATCGAAATTACAATTAAAATTAATATTTTACTCACAGACTTGATAGTAATCACTGTGGCGGCTGGGCGGAGGAAGAAGACTGTCCCGGCTCACCTGATAATTACATTACAATTATTTAATACAATTGACTCAATACAAATCAAGAAAAGATTAAATACGTCTTAAGTCGTGCCAAAAATCCGGCAGAGTCTCCCCTATACCTAGGACCTACCCAACCTGCAAAAGAGCTCAAAACACACTTCTATATTCACAACCCATATATCCACAACTCAATCACATCACACACTCTCCCGCCCATCAAATCAGTCATCCATCACAATATGTAAAATTTCAATTTAGTCCTTATAATTGATCATTTTTGCAAAAACTGCCCAAACAAGCTCTAAAAGTTCTAAAACTTTGCCCCGCAGTCCTTAGCAATATTACTAGGCTATTGCAAAAAGAATTATAATTTTCTGAGCTACCACGAATATTTTATGGATTTTAAATCCTATATAAGCACTAGAAAATTACGAAAAAATAAGGTTCGGGTTTACCTTTACCGATTCCGACTTATGGGACGCGCTCGGGACGTCTGATAATGGTGGGGTAGCCAAAACCTCGATTCAATTCGGAGACTTTTTCCGGTAGCCGGAAATTCACAGACCTGGACAACTGTCGAATTTCTGCGAATTGAAGATACCTACATAAAGCCCATAACACGGGGGTTAGTACATAAATTTTTTGGAATTTTCTAAGCTCATTAAATGCTCGGAAAAATACTGCGAAGTTTCGTGGGACCCACCGAAAACAGTGTTGGAAAAATTTGAAATTTATATCGCTGCGAAGCTCTCGACTAGTGGAGCGCTCTGGTACCCTCGATTTTCTAGTGGGGTTCACGGTTTGTGAGAAATCTAGCCCAAAAGTCAAAATGGGCTAAAACTTCCCGGGCAAAAATTGGACAAACCACTCAATGGATTTTGGTGTTCTTGGTGTCTATGGAAAGCTCTCGACGAGTAGATGGATTTAGACACAAGACCCGGTCTGATTGGTGGCCGGATCGGTCGGATTTCAGCCGGGAAGACGAAGCGGCGCGCTTGCACGTCGCGTCGCTTCGGGCGCCTTTTTCCGGCTGCCGAGGCGCCGCGAGTCGGGCGGGAACGCGCGTCAGTGGCAGGGGAAGCGGCGGCGCGACAAGGGGAGGAGGGAGGAGAGAGAAAACGGGAGAGAAAGAGAGGAAGAAAAACGCACGCGGGAGAGGAAGAAAAAGGAAGAAGAAAGGCCGGTCCGATTCGACCGATCCGATCCTGTCCGGTTTGATTCGGAATACAAAATTTTAAATTTTTACACTGCCTTGGGACCAAAAACGAGGTCCAAAAATTTCGAAAAAATTTCAAAAAACTCAGAAAAATTCGTAGACTCTAAATATATTTTTAGTTTTGTCACGTGGTCTTTAAATTAATTTTTAAAAATCATCAAAGTTTATATTTTCGAAAAATCGAATCCGATTTTTAAAATCCGAAAAATCTCAAATAATTTTCTTAAAATTTAAATAAAATTAAAATATCAATATTACTCATAAAATAATAAAATTTAAAATTTTTAGGGTGTTACAGTAACACAACACGAATTTGGAAGCAAAGAACATAAGTTTGAAGAACCAGAACATATAACTTTAAAATTGAAAAGCTCTTGAGAATAGTGCAATTCCAGATCCTAATAATGCCCAGCAATCAAAAGGCAAAGAAATGGCGATATTGAAGTTAATTCAACCAGAGTAGCTATCGACTGGGAAAAGTCAAAGTACCTTCTAAATTTTAGCCCAATTACAATCCTAATAATGACTTTGGTGTGGGTGATTACTCCTCCTAATCAGATGCAATTTTGGCAGAACCTTTCCCACCAAAGTTCAAATTACCTTCTTTGGACAAGTATGATAGCAAGTCCTGTTTGAAGAGTCACCAGGCTAATTTCAAAAACACCATGCAACTGCAAAATGTGAATGACCTCATCTTGTGTAGAGTTTTTCCATCCACCCTAATTAGACTCACCTATAAGTGGTATTAACATCTCACTCCCAATTTAATCACAAATTTCCAACACGTGGTGATTAAGTTTAAATAAAAATTCATCACATGCATTCCACCTAAAAAGCTATCAAATGATTTGTAGAAAGTCTGACATAAAGAAAACAAGTCACTTAGAAGCTATGTGAACCATTTTAATGATGAGGCCATCCAAATCTAACTCATGAGACCACGTGTGAAGCAATTAAGAAGGCGATCAAACAATGTTAAATTTGTTGATTTCCTAATGAAAAAATCTACCTTGAAATTACTATCAGCTCATGGAGCATGCCTAAAAGTTTATATGGTTGGATGGTGAGAAACAATCATTGAAATTAAATAAAGAGGTTAGGGTTTAGGAGAAAAAGACTAGCCTGGAAAACATTGAAAATAAAAAATTAGCCCCATTAGTGATAGGGATAGAGGGTGAGATAAGTTCAGGAATTATATACCTTTAAATGAGTATCGGTCTAAAGTGCTCATGTGGATTCAGAAGAATGGAGAATTAATCAAATACCCAAAGAGGTTAAATCCAAGGACTGCAGATAGTAAGGATCATAATAAGTTTTGTAGAATTAATTATGATTTTGGCCATAACACTAATGATTGTAGATAGTTACAAGATAAAATTAAGTGATTGGTCAGGGATGGAACCTTGAGGCATTTCACATGTAATACTCGAACATATGCTAGGTTAAATTTACCTTGGATGTGTATGATAAACTTGGCCTCCAAAAGAAAGATTTGTTAAAAGTCCCATATCCTTTAATGAGTTTGGGTGATAAATCCATTACTGTACTTGACACTAACAATATGACCATCTTTATTAGGGATGAACAATTCAAAAGAGAGATGTATATTGAGTTTGCGGTGGTTGACATTCCTTTTTCACACAAAGTTGTGGACACTTACCTTTTTAACTCCTTTGAATACATGCTATATAGAGGTAGTAAAGAGCTCTATAATGAAGAATGTAAGGATTTAGAGGCATTTTGTGACACTTTAAGGACATTTAGAATAATTGAAAATTATTTAAAAAATAATAAAGTGGAAAATAAGGTTAAAGTGTTTTACAAAATTGACTTAGACCAAGACCTAGAGCTTGAGCCATTTGATCAGGCCATAGACCAAAGTCTTCAATATCCTTAAAGGGCCAAGGAAGCAATGGATTAGACTTGATTAATGACCAAGCACACTAGGCCTCACCACCAAGCCTAAGTTAGATAGGATAATTAAAATAAAATATTTATTTTGATTAAATTGGACTTTATTATCTTCAAAATTAATTAAAAAGATAAATAAAATAATTTTTGTCAGCCATTATCTTAGGCTAATTAAAATTCAGAGATAAAGGTAGGGAGAAAGTAATTTAATTTCTATTAAACATGATAAACCTAATCTTATCACATTAGCCTAAGTTTTCCTATAAATATCCATCCTAAAAGATTTTTAATCAACTTTAATTTGCTAAGCACTTTAGGAAGATTCTAAATTAATTAGAACACTCCTAAAGTCCCATTGAAGCCATTATTCAGCTGCTACCCTTTAGCAAAAACTAGCCCTAGCTGATTACTATATTAAGTTCACTTTGGATGCCCTTTACCTCCAATTGCATTCTCATTGTTTCATATCTATTTTCCACCAATCCAAGGAGTCTTTGGGTGTCTTAGAAGACCTCTGATCCAACAATTGAAGCACCAAAATAAGGTAAATTTGATTGGGCACTAAAATAACTCTTATGTGCATGTATTTTGTCTTTTATATTGTTTCTTGTAAATATCATTGTAAGAATCATTTTTCACATCTAGAAATATTTTATTCGATTTTTAGAGGTTGTCGCAAGGGATTTTGCGGTCGCCTGAACAAACCCTCACCGAAGTGGAAAAGAATGAGGAATCGCCACTTTAATTTTGAGGGAAACTAAAGAAAACCATTTGTGAAGATAAATTGAAATAAAACCACTTCAAAACGGAGATTCTAGGTTCGGGGTCCGTAAACGGGTGGGGAAGGTGTTAGGCACCCCACCTCGTCCCTTAATAAGGGTAAGTAGATTTAACTTTGCATTCTTTATAAGTTAGTTAGGAGGGCTTGAATGGAAATGTTAATCCTTTTAACAAAAAGGAATATTTGATTTTTCACTAAATTCGGATTTCCCAGATACATAAGTAAATGAGACAACCTTAGTGAGTTACTGTTGTATGTTAATTTTGTTTGAAGGGGCTATTTGGTTAAAATTCAGTTTGAGAATCGGATAAGAACTCTCCTCCGATCTCTTTTAGATTAAGATTCGAATTTTGGATCGAATAAGAACTCTTCTCCGATCACTTTTTAAAATTTTGGATTGAGAATCGGATAAGAACTCTCCTCCGATCTCTTTTAATTAAAATTTTGGATTGAGAATCGGATAAGAACTCTCCTCCGATCTCTTTTAATATTTATTAAAATTTTGGGTTGAGAATCGGATAAGAACTCTCCTCCGATCTCTTTTAATTAAAATTTTGGATTGAGAATCGGATAAGAACTCTCCTCCGATCTCTTTTAATATTTATTAAAATTTTGGGTTGAGGATCGGATAAGGACTCCTTTCCGCTCTCTTTTATTTAAAAGGTAGTCGGATAAGGATTTTTCCGATCTCTCTAAATTTTACCTATCGAGAGGACCTAAGGCTAAGGGTTCTGACGTTCAAAGGTGTCAGGGGGTCTGAGCAAGACTTCTTTGGCTTGTTGGTATCTTAGGACTGGGCAGGGAATACCAAACCGAATCCTCCGACCTTCCTACATGATCACCTCACCCGCGTTTTTGATAACCGATCTATTTCATTTAATTATCCAGGGCTTGGTTTTACTCTGTCTTATGACGTCTTGCCCAATGACCTATTGAGTTATTCTAGTGACTCGGCTTAACCATTTTCCTGTCTTATTATTTAGACCTTTCATTATTTCAAAGGGACTCTTAAGTTGCTGTTACCTACATTTCCTCCAACCACTTATACATTACTCGGGACTAGATGACTTTCGTTCAGAAATAATAAAGATTAACAAAAATATGGATTGGCCGACGCGGAAGCAAACTAGAGCACAACCTATCTTTGCATTTTTTAAGCGTAATATGATCTTAAAGAAAATAACATGCATAAAGAGAAGAAAGGAAATACGTAAAACAAGAACTAAACTTAATGAAATGGCAATATGAACACTGACCTGTAAGGAGTTGAATCTAGTGAACTAATTACAGAACCACAAAACGTAATAAGATTGCAAGTTGATAGCCGGGGGACTAAGGTTCGCCTTGGAATAAAGAGTACTTCACTAAATGCAATCGAGTCAGAATTGTACCCGAGTTTAAATGAGGTTGAGCATGGACGACGAAAGTGAAAATAAAGATAACTAGGAACCAAAGAATGTGAACGCTACGGGATAATGAACGAGCTGAAAATGGAGAGTTTCAGTGTTCAAAATCTTTTAAGAAAACACTTCAGGAAACTGGTTCCAAAAGTCCTTCTTATGAAAGCAGAATAACGATCTGAATTAAATTTCAGAGTTTTTTCGCTATAGTAACTACTTCCCCTTTTTTTCGTTCCTTTCGTCCTTTCCTTTTTTTGAACAGTTTTCATATAGGTATTTATAGGAATCGGGTGCTCTCCGTGAAGGGTCAAGATCTATTTTGAGGGGGATGGAGGGTCAGGATTTCAAAGGACATGATCTGAGGCTCGAGAATTAAAGAGAATCAGAACGGACGGCCGAGATCTCTTTCAGAATATATGTCCTTTTCCTCTTCTAATCTGACGGTCTGAAACTTTGTTGACCTGGGCGATCCAAGGGCTGGGAATAAAAGGCGCCGGTCTTGTCGTCTTCTCCTTTGATCTAAAGGCTCTGGACTCGTCCTTGCAAGTGAGACCAACGGTGGAGATTGGGATGTACAGGACTGTCATGACATACTCTGGCACCTGTCAGCATTGTGGGTGATTCTCAGGCGTGCGGTGGAGATCTCGTCTGCAATGCTTTAACTACCTTGGTTCTGATTCTGACGACGGTTATTGGGATTTGTCTTTTTCTTTATGCCTTCCGATCTCCCCTCTTTTTGATCTTCTTGACACGCTCCCTTTTCAATCTTTCATACCGGTCTCCCCTCTTCCGATCTCTATCATTCCGATCCTTTCCTTAATCAGGCCCGGTCCGGTCAAAGCATTAATTTCCCCTCGGTTCTCGAAGCGTCCGCTTCGTTTTCTGCTTAGCAATAAATGCCTGATTTCTCCCTATATATACCCCTGACAGAAGAAACTTCCCTCATTCGATTTTCCTCTCTCCCTTCTTACTTTCCTGTTCTAGCTGCTCCGGCGGTAGTTCCGGCCACGATTGTGGCTTTTGATCCCTTTCCGATGGACCGCTTTATTCCCCGACTGAAAATTTACGATCCCGGTGATCGAATAATCATGATAACCTTATCCGATGATGGTGAGAGAACTGGACCAATTAACCGATCTGGATCGCGGACCTCGACCGTGCCGATCTCGAGTCGTTCGATCGGTATAATCGGCGAACCGATTTCGGCCGAGAAAACTGCTAATGTTCCACCGACCCTTGGCGGTTGCTCTTCCAAGTTCCTTCGGCTTCTCACCACATTGGGTGTTCCGACAGCGGCTTTCCTCCACATTGGGTGTTCCGACAGCGGCTCGGTTCGAGTCGATGACACCCTTTGGATCAGTCACAATCTGGGCTTTGACATAGGCCCCTTTAGATAGGATGTTCCGCTGATCTTTAGAGATCGGCCTTTTGATGTAATCAGATCTTTAATGTAATCCGATCTTGAGATCGCCCAAATGATGTAATCTGACTTTTGGAAATGTAATCTGATCTCTTGAGATCGCCCAAATGATGTAATCCGATCTTTTGGAAATAAAGATTTTATTTTATCCATTATCATCTTATTATTACTGCATTAATTATTTTCCGATTTCTTATGTGATTATCCGATCTGATTCTTCATTTGAATGACACTTATCTGATCCTTAATTCAAAACACCTTGATCTGCCGCTCTATAATTAACCGATCTCTTCATGGAATCTTGGGAATATTCGTGAGACGTGTCAGAACAGCTAGCGAGTCTCGCTATCCGATGCACCACCTGGAACATCGTGAGCATTAAATGCTCGGACTAGTATAAATAGGGGTGGGGGTTAGCCAGTTGCTCTCTTACGTCCTTTTCAGCACCTCGTGAGCGACTTCAAAATTCTCTCGATTTTTCAAGCTCTTCCGACACCGATCAAGCTCCGGTAAGGGTTTTGATCCTTCTTTTACTTTAAGTTCTTTACTTCCTTTGAAAATGAGCGGTGCCGGAGGTCAGAGAGCGGCAAGCCCGCTTTCCGTTCACGTTTCGTGGTCATCGGATGAAGCAGAGGTGGTTGGGCCGAGCGTGCGACCCGAACCTCCTAGGGTCTCGGTTCCAGCTCAGGGGCAAGCATCATCATCAAGGCACACGCCTTCTTCAGGGAGAGAGAACCTTCCTATGGACGAGCTGCCGTCAATCTTGCAAGAAACCGACCCGCAATCGTTCAGCCAGGAGTACAACATCCGGCCCGATTCATATGAACTCATCCGGTGTCATGGCGATCACCGAGCCGATCACTTCTTTGAAGAGAACGATATGATCATGGTCTACGAGGAACAATTAAAAGCCGGGCTGCGGTTCCCTCTCGATGACTTCTTCAAAGAAGTTCTAAAATTTTTCCAAGTGTGCATTGCCCAAGTTCATCCGAACTCATGGCGGATCTTAGTAGCCTTCCGAGGTCTCTGCCGAGATAAAGGATTCCGTCCTACGCCTAAAGTATTCGCCGAACTGTATAGATTAACCCGTCGAAAGGACGATGAGTACTGGTTCTTCCAGGCTAAGCCACGTTGCGGGCTTTTCACCGATCTGCCTTCTTCCCTGAAAAATTGGAAGAACCGCTTCTTCATTTTAAGAAGCAAAATTCCGAACGGCTTTGAGGGTTTCCCTCGTAGCTGGCTACACCAAGGCCCCTTAATTTTGAAGCGTCTCGTATTGAATAGGGAGGAAGGCCTGATGGTGATGGAGCTGAAAGAACAGGCGAGCAGGGAGAAGTTCTCTTGTCTGGATGCAGTGACTGCCGAACTTCATCACTGGACAATGGAGTTGATCACCGGCCAAGATCGCGAGCTTCCGCTCTCTGCCCTCGGCATCGGTATTTTCTAAATCACAGATCTCAGGACCTTAGCGATCTCACTGACCTCTCTTTTGTGCAGGTATGGCTAGCGGCGAAGCCTCCAAGGAGAGCCAAAAACGTAAGAGGGAGATCTCTCGGAAGGTACGGGAGATGAAACGGGCCGAGGAGATGCAGACACCTTGTCATGAGCCCGGGGAAATATGAGAAGGCTCGTCTCAACCTTCGGGACCGCCGATCCCCGAGGTAGAAGTGATCCGATCTCCTCCTCGCCGGGAAGAACCGCCTCCACCTCCTCCAGTTGTTCCGAGCACCGAAGGGGGTCCTTCTCAGCCTCCTGTGAGGCCCCTTTCCCGGGGCGTTCAGGTCCTGCTTACTTCACTGGAGAAGAACCGAACAGTTCGAGAAAATCCAGGCTTCGCTAAGGTCCTGGGGTCATCCATCTGCCTTCGGGAAGACCGGGATAGGCTGTCTCTGGATACTCTTGATGACATCTTGACCAGATCCATGAGCCTGAACGTGGAGTGCTTGGTGAACCAGCACATTATTCGGGAGAAAGCTCATCGCCTGGGCAAGGAAGTCAAGAAGATGGGTCACGAGATGTCTTCTCTCCGATCCCAACTCTCATCCGCTCGGGATTACATATGTGAAATTGAGGGGCGGATGAAGTACTATGAGGACAAGCTCGCCGAGCAAGCTCATGTTCTGGCTGAACGGGATCATGCTCTTGGAGAAGTTCAGGCGCTCCGGGCCGACGAAGCTGCTCAACTCGCTCACCTTGCTGAGGAGCTCAAGGCGAAAGAAGAAGAGATAGTGACTGGAGTGGCCGGCGCTTATGTGAATGCTCACAAGGACCTCTTGGCCGAACTCAAGAAGCGTTACCCGGAAGAGGACTTCTCTTGGATGGCAGACCTGGCTCCCGAGGATGAAGGTGAGGAGAGTGAGGAGGAGGCTGAGGGTGAGAGGAGACGACAAAATGTAGATCAGGCTGGGGGTGATCCTCTAGTTGAATGACTTGTACAAATTCTTGAAATGAAATGAAATGAAATGCCTCTTTTGTTCGATGAATAGTTGTGATCGGAAAATTTCTAAATTATTTGAACACTTGATTGTCTGAGTATGTTGAAATGACTGAAAGCGATTATTAACCTAAGTGTGAGAGATCGGAAAACACAATGAGCATGAGGTCGGTAAGGAACCAACGCTAAACGGGACTTAATTAAAATTGAAAATTTGGCTTGAACATTTAAGATCGGAATCATCATTAAACCGGAACGGAACCTTTGATTATTCTTAAACTTTTGAAAGGGAGATCGGCAATAAAACTGGTAACAAAGATCTAGTGTCAGTTCAATTTCTTTTGTGAAAAGAGATCGGGAATATTCTTGATTGGTCAGGAGATTCGACAATGGGTTTGAGAGATCGGTAAATGACTTAATAGACCGGTAAGGCTTTAACTGATACGAGGGCTTAGCATTGATTCAATTCTCTGTGAAGGGAGATCGGAAATGTGGTTAAATGGCAAGGAGAGACTTAGTGCTGGGGATTGATTCTGGGGATCGGCCAAAATATGGTGTCGACAGAGGTGTTTACTTTAACTTTTATTTTTCGAACCATCTCAAAATCAATTTTCTAGAATTAGTTATAATTTTTCTAATTTTCAACCTGATTGAACCTGATTCTACATAGACCCATTTTTTGTTTAATCTATTTCTACGATTAATCTTAGTCAATTAATTTGATTCTCTTTTTTTTTTTAAATTAACCTTAATATGTTAGCTTTTAAAATCCATGTTTTTTAATTTGAATGATCTCATACATTTTAGCATGCGTAATTATTTTATTTTTTGTTGTTAGATCTATTCTATTTCTGAAAATTGTGTCTTATTTGATGTTTTCATGCAAATCCATATCGCTTTGATTGGTTTATTTTTCCCTAGGACTAAATATGGCATGTTAACTTTTATTTCATAAAATATCATGTCATTTTATGTGGTTTTGCTATTTTTAATATATTTTTCAATTTTACAGTGTAGAATCAAGTTAATTGCATTTATATTGTATTTTATCATTTTATGCATACAACATATGAACTCAAATTGCAAGTTTCCATTTTCCATGTTTTATTTTGGCATGCCAAGGTTATGTGACAATTTTTGTGCAATTTTTATGATTTATTTTCTATTTTTTTCTCAAATTTTCATTATTTCTATCTAGATATGGAAATTTCTAGATTTTTTCATATTTTAGTTGAATTAGGTCTCTTTCATAATTTTATCCATTATCCACTTTTTTTTCTTAATTTTTAGTGTTTATTGCATTGTTTGGACCTACAATGATTATATTTTAAAATTGAAGATAGGTTGGACATTTGGTTTGGCCAAAATTCTTAATTAAATCCTAATTTGAGTAGGTTTCTTTTAATTTTGACTTTTACATTGACTTTTTTTTTGTTTTATTGAATTAATTTTTTATATTTATTTAATCATTTATGTTTTATATTATTTTGAGCAAATGCATGACAAACAAAAATAAATAAACCCAAGCCCAAAAGGAGAAACCCAAAACCGAATAGCAATGGAAGAAAGCAAATTGGACTCTTTGATGGATTTGGCCCAATTCAAGATGGAACTCTAAGGCCTCTTGTATGAAGTTAAGGAGTCTAAGGCCTTATCATAATCTTAAAATTATTTTTATTTATTTTTTTATTATGGGTTATAAAAGACCATTTTAAAGTTTTACTTCTATTCTCCTCCCTCTTTCTTTAGTTTAGGATTTTAATTTTATTTTAATCATCTTGAATGTTTTCAAATGAACTTTTCACATAAAAGATGCATATAGGGTAATTTGGTAAATTAAAAAGATAATACGTATACAAGACTTAGATTAGATAATTCTTTCTACTTCTTGTGTGAATGTGATTGAGTTTGTATGGAATCAATTTAGTTAAATATGCATGTATGGCAAGATGGTAAAGGGGTAACATCACTAAATTTAGAAACCAAAAATGATTAGGAATTATATATGTTCCTTGATATGAATGTATGAATAAAATGTTATTGTAATAACTTAGCTTGCATAAATGTATGTTAAGGGACTTAATAAAGAAATAATAAGATAAGCTTTAGCAATCATTAGCAGAGGCTAGCTCTTATTCTAAGATAAGTTTAGGCAGAGAGAGTGCCTAACACTTTTTCTATCTCGTACCCACTATCTCGAACCTAGGCTATTAGGTTTATGGTAAAAAAAGGGTAGAACACCTCAACAACGGGCAAATTGCCACTCACGTCCCTTCATACGACTTTGTCCCAGTTATTACCTATGTGATGACTCCTTTCCTCTGCTTTAATGGTGTCAATGTCCAAGCATGGTAGTGTTATCAGAAGATGATGTTAAACTAGGTTTAAGAGTCCTATAATTGCAATGTTAGGATGGCTAATACTGAGTAACCATGGCATTTTCATAAACATAGAGATGCTATGTTTGTAGCTTCCAAAGAATTAGAGGGGTAGCGATTGTCCAGGGTAGTCAAAAAACTACCTAAGAATGTTATAAATAGTCGACCAAGTCAATCTCCCAACTCTTTTTGAAATTGAGTTGTTAGAGAAATTAGAGGACAAGATAAATGTTGAGCCTACTGATGAAATGAATGAGATAAAATTAGACAAAAGGGGGAAAATCATACTTGGGTCAACACTTGAAGGGCCGATAAGGATGTAGTGATCCAAGTATTGAAATCCAAAATGATGATTTTTGCCTGGATACTAGAGGATGTGAAAGGTGTAGACCCAAAATTCATGACACAAACTTAATGTTAACCCAACAATTATGCATGTATAGCAGAAGAAAAGGAGATTTGCCTTTGATAAATAGAACGTGATTACTAATGAAGAGGCCAAGTTAAAGAAGGCTAACTGATTAAAGAAGATCAATACCCAACTTGGGTAGCGAGTGTTGTCCTAGTAAAAAAGGCCAAGGGAAAGTGGAGGATATGTATTAACTTCATTAATTTGAACAGTGCTTATCCAAAGGATCGTTACCCCTTCCCAATAATGGACCACTTGGTGGATGCTACAGTAGGACATGCAATCTACGCATCGATGGATGCCATCCCTTGCAATCATCAAATTCTTATGGAACCAAATGATTTTGAAAAAAGGGCCTTCATCACTGATAAAGGCATGTTTTGCTATAAGGTGATGCCTTTTGGACTTAAATGTAAAGGCAACTAACCAAAGGCTAGTCAACGAAATGTTTAAAAAACTAATAGGGAAAAAGTTGAGGAGTATGTTGATGACATGATAATCAAAAGCAAAAAGTTGGAGGATCATGCACGTGACATTGCAGAAGCCTTTGATATCCTAGATAGGGTTAGTATGAAACTCAACCTAAAAAATTCACCTTTAGGATTAAAGTAGGAAAATTCTTGAGGTACTTGGTATTGAAAAGTGGGATTAAGGCAAACCTAGAGAAGATTAAGGCAATAATAGAGATTTAGCCTCCAAAAACCATCAAAGAAATATAAAGGCTTAACGGGCGAGTAATTGCCCTTGGGCAATTTATGTGATGCTCTGCCAAAAGGTGCCTTCCATTCTCCATAGCTCTAAAGCAAAAAGACAGTTGAAGTGTGGCGAGGATTATCAAACAACCTTTAAAGAGTTTAGAACTTTCCTAACTCAACCACCTCACCTAGATACTCCAATAGTAGGCAAGACTCTATATTTATACTTATCTATCAGTAATGAAACTATTAGCTTTGTGTTGGTTAGGGAAGGGCAAGGAAAGTAATATCTTATCTACTACACAAGCTAATTGTTAAAAGGAGGGGAGTGCAATTACCTAGCCCTGGAAAAGCATACTATTACTGTAGTCAGTATTGGAAAAAAGCTTAGACCATACATTAAAGCCCATACTATTAAAGTGCGAAGTAATTATCCACTTAAAAAAAATCTTGTATCGTCTAGAAACCACCAGGCGAGTAATGAATGGGCTATTTATCTTAGGTCATATGATATTTGGTATGGTCCCAGACCAACCCCAAAGGCTCAAGCGCTCTTAAACTTTGTTATTGAGCTTAACCTAGTTACACTACTAGAACAAGATCCCAAATAGGAGAGGAAGTTCTGGGTAAATGGAGCTACTAGTTCGGATGGAGCAGGAATTGGGATAGTCCTCCAAGGACCATATAAGGCAAAACTCTAGTATGCAACCAAGTTAGCATTTAGATCCATAAACAATGTGGTCGAGTATGAAGCTCTCCTTATGTCACTAAGAAAGAAGTAAGAGCCATGCACATGACAATTCATTCTGATTCTCCACTTGTTATCAATTAGCGTCAAGGTAATTTTTAAGTTAAGTATCAGAATCTAAGCAAATATGAAGTTTGAGTTCATAAATTCTTAACTGATATCCAAGAAAAAATGGCAAGGTTGTTATAGTTTAAATCCCAAGGGAAGAGAATTCTAAAGCAAATAACCTTGCCAAACTCGTTGTTGTTGGCTAGCAACACCTAACTCACCTGATTCCTTTTGAGGAAATCAAATGCCTAATTGTGGATCATGAGGAAGCTATCCTTATTGACATTAGAGGAACCTGGATGAGCCTATTATTCTACTATGTTACTGAGGGAACTCTCCCTTAAGACCCAATGGAGGTAGGTAAAATTATCAAAAGGCATTAGGCTATGGCATTATTAATGGCAGGCTTTATAGCAAGTCATACTTGCAGCCCTGGCTTAAATGCATTACTCTTGATGAAGGCATCCAAACTGTTAAGGAGATACATGAAGGATTAGCATAAGCCATGAAGGTACTCGGACAATTGCCAAAAAGGCATTACACTAAGGGCTTTACTGGCTAACTATTATAAAATATGATAAGCAACTAGTTCAAGCATGCATCAAATGCCAGGAGTTTAAACATATCCCTTGCCAGCCAGCAGAAAAATTGGAGGCCATAGGTAGTCCATTGCATTTTTATCAATGGGGGATAGACATTATAGGCCATTTCCTATAACCCTCACGAAAACATAGGTATGTGATAATGGCAATTGATCACTTCATAAAATGGGTAGAAGCTAAAGCAACACCTAGAATCACCATAAAGAAGGCCATTACATTTGTGAAGAACAACATCTTGGCTAGGTTCGATGTCCCCAATGTCATATCACCAACAATGGAACTAATTTGAGTCCAAAAAATTTAAAAGTTTTTGTTCTGAGTTTAAAATCAACCTTCTTTACGTTAGTCTACCATCCTCAATCCATTGGGATGATTGAGGTGATAAACAAAACCATTATATAAGGGCTTAGTGCTCAGACAAAGTAAAGAAGAAGTGGCCTGATGTGTTGCCAAGCATCTTATGGGCATACCGAACAACACTAAGACCTAGAATGAGCGAGACATCTTTCTTTTTGACTTATGGGGTTGAAACAGTTATCCCAACTGAGTTTCATGCCCTAACTACTCAAGTTAAAAACTTAAAAGCTTTTACCAATGAAGAAGACCTTAGATTCAACCTTAATCAATTAGAAACTCAAAGGGAATAGGCGTTTATACACATGGAAGCACATAGGTGAAGAATGACTCAGATGTTCAATTCAAAAGTCAAGGGCCAAGCGTTTTTTTGTTGGAGACTTTGTCATGAAAAGAGCTGGCTTAGAGAAAGGTATAGTTAGAACAACTAAGCTTAGTTAGAACTAAAAAGGCCCTTACTCGGTCACCAAAGTCATTCTTCCAGAAGCCTATTGATTCTTATAATAATAAAAATAATAAATAAAAATAATAAATATCATTTTTTTTTTAATTTTCTAGTCAAAATAAAGGTTATACCTATGAACCAATCCCATACTATGAAATAAGCAAAAGGAAAGAGCAATAGACTAGAAATATCTAGTTTTTTTTTTAGTGTAGTAGTGGATAAAAAAGATTGATGTAAAGGAAAATTTGAAGTTGTGAGCTAGCTGACATGAATGGCAAATAGTTTCTTCAGGCTTGGAATATTTCCAACCTTAAGAAGTATTATCAATAGGCTAAATTACTCTCTCACAACTTATGTAAACTACCCTTTTATTAATAAAGATAATACTTATTTTCTACGACATTGTTTATTCATCATGCTAATGCACTTAAATGAATATATAAGGTATAAATCTGCCCAAGTGGCATAGACATAGCCATCTAAGGCATAAGCCTGCCCAAATGGCATATATACAATCATCTAAAGCATAAGTGCATGGAAGTGGCATAGACACAGCTATGTAAGGCATAAATCCACCTAAGTGGCATAGACACAACCATCTAAGGTATAAGTCTACCCAAGTGGCGTAAACACAGTCATTCAAGGCATAAATCCCCGTAAGTGGCATAGACAAAGCAATCAAAAGTATAAGACCATCCAAGTGGCATAGGCAAAAATCACATAATCATTATTAACACATCAACTAAAAGCTTAAGTTTTCCTGGCTAGATTTTAAAAAAGATTGCCTTAATATTCATAAGTGATTACTTGGTAACTGCACCAAGCACATGAATGAGGTAATTTCTATTATATATGTTTACTCAGACATTAATGCTGGAAAAACCTAAGTATCTCTTTTACTAGGTTACTTGGACATTGGTCATGACAAAGCTTATCCCATTTATTATGTTGCTTGGACATTAGTCCTAAAAAATTTCTCTTTCTAATTTATAGGTTACCCGGACTATGGTCCAGTCAATAATTGAACTATCTATGAATTATCATCTTTTGCTCAGATTCTAACCCAAATAAGCAGGCACTCAAGCATTGACTAAAAATACTTGGAAGGGAGGAAAGAAAAGAAATTAATTAATAAAGCTCAAAGTTAGTAAAATATAAATACAATAGTCAAGGGTCATTTGCCTTTGTTTAATCTCTAACAGCAAAAAGGGTCTTGTCACCACCCTCCTTCTCTCCATCCCTTTTTTCCTCCCCTTCCCCATCTTCTTTAGGAAATTCAATTTAAGCTGGAATAATTTCCTTAATCAATGCCCAGCTGACATTTTGAAACTTCAGAAATGATGGTCGTTTGAAAGGCTATGTACAAATCAACCAACTTTTCATTAGAGGACCCAACTTCTTTCTCTAGCTCCTGGATTTGCTGGGTTGCCCTTCCTATTTTAGCTCAGTGGCTCTCTTCTACATTTAAAAGCTAGTCAGTTAGCTCGCACATTTCTCTGTCAAAATTGTCTAGGTAAGATTGTAATGTTTTGATCTGCTTCTTTCCTTCTTTAATAGCCATTTCCAAAGCGTTGCATTTCATTTAAAGCTCGTCATAAGAGTCCCTAAGTCCTTGCTGGTGCTGTTAGACCAATTTATTAGTTGACACATCCTTTAGACTCAAACTCATGGCACAGAGAATGAGCTTTCGATCATCCTCTAGTTCAAGGCATGCCTGGTCACTAGAAAGGTCAATTTTTTACCCAGAAGCTCAGCCAGATACATGCTCTCGGCCACTTGTCTTTGTCTCCTTAAGATGGCATCTAAGCCCCTTTCAATGAAGGTTGCAGCAGCATTAGACAAAGCAGGAGGAAGAGTATTCTCTCGAATCTCTTCAGTAACCACTAGAATAGGAGGTGGGGTTGCCTTTTTACTTTTTTTACTTTTCTTTTTCAATGGCTCGGTACTTGGCCCACCACCTTATTCATTTCTCTTCTAAGCAAAGATTTCTAAGAGATAGTTAAAGCCACCCTTAGCCATTACTGCAAAGAGAAGATGAAATTAGTTAAGTATTACTGGGATTATGAGAATAATTTTGGGTTTACCCCCACACTTAACCTCGTTGCCTCGCCAACTCAAGGTTCAGCATCAGTAGCCAAGGGGAAAGTATCAGAAGGGTCAGTGTAATTACAAATACGCACTTCAATTTCATACTTATGGTTTTGTAAGCCTTCACCAATTCACTAATAGTGGCATACTCATTCCTGCTGAAAACAGGCTTCCCTTTGTGCTTTTTAAGTTTTGGCATCCAAGTCAGTGAGAATCGCACCCAGCTTTAATCTTTATTGAGTGTGAGCATGAAAAATCTCTCTTCCGTCTCTTCTAAGATTAATGGATTTTGATAAATAAAGTGAAGCCTATCTTCGTTATGAAGTAGAAAAATTCATTTGTTTCCTGAGAGAAGAATTTGTGAAAGTAATGGAATACCTTGGCAATAGCAATTAGGTTTTCTCTCAGCACAAAGTTAGAAATGCCACCAAAATTCTTCAACTATTAGGATGTAGCTGTGACAGGACAACATTATAAAATTGTAGGACTTCTACAAAATAGGGATCCAGTAGGATTCTCACACCCACCTATAAATGCTCTTTGTATATCATTAGTGAGTTGTCCCATGGTATAATGTCATTCGCCCTCATGTGCTCTCTTGGTTGATAGGCGACTATGTAAGAAGGCAGTTTGTACTCCCTTAGAATATCATGAATTTTGTTCCCTTGATAATTTATAAGTGCCTACCCTAGGCGCACTTGAATCGGCCTCTTACCTTGGCAACTATATCTCATAGGTACAATTGCTTACCTTGAAACCCCTTATTCACTCACCACCACAAGATCAGTGGTTACCTCGATTGTCACAACCTCCTTGGTAGCCACCAATGCCACCTAGGTTTCTGGCATGATAGTTACCATGAGAGCCACTACCCTTCAAGCATTAACATTGCATGAGGATAGGTAGATAGGTCAAAGAAGGAGCTTGTCTTAGAGGTATCTCATGAAGGGTTAATTCTCTTAGGAAGTGGGGTTCCAAAACTCATTTGGAAACATGAAAAGAAAGGGCAAGAAGGATAAAATCACAAACAAAACAAGGTTTTGCCTTAAAATGCAGGAAAAAAAAGTGCTCTCTGGTGAGTAGTTGGAAACTCTGGTGAACTCTGCAGGAAATTCTATCAGCAAAAGAGAGTAGCAGGGAAGGAAAAAGGAAATAAGAAATGCAAATGGATGAAAAATGAGTAAAAGAATTCATCCCTACACTTATATAAGGAAAGTAATCAATGCCAAATACTCTCAAAACCCTAACTGCTGCACTGACATGATTAATGAACAAATCTCTAGGTGACAGTTCATGTCAAATTCTTCACCTCTCACTAGTTAAACGCATACTCAAAAAAAAAAAAAAAGCTCAAGTAGAAAGCAACCAAGCCTGAAAAGACTTAGATACTCGTGAGGGGACTAATAAGATTATAGCCATTAAAATAGTACTCAAAGGCAAGTAACGGATAGCGAAGTAATAGGTAATGATGCCCAATTTGAGTTTGAGCTATTGCAAGTCGCTAAAACATTTGCCTTTGACACTTGAACAGGAGTTCCTCGCCCTAACATACCCTTGGATGCTTGGATCACATGAAAAGATAAGTATCCTAAGATAATTGCCATGGTTACAATCCTAAAATCTAGAGGACTCTCAAACAAAGTGGACTTCAAAGTCTTAATCAGTCATAAACTCCTAATCTTAACAAGAACATACACCAAAACCTATATAAAGGCCATTAGATATTCACGTGAATCTCTAATCATTCCTATCCATTTACAGTTCAATTCTCGTTATTGACTAAAGTATCAGAATAGTGGTTAACTAACCCACCCGGTGTTTTTCATTGTTATCTTGCAAATCCAATACTTAGAGCCATCATCCTGTACATGCAAAAGAGGAGAACAACATCACGCCTCAGAAGATAGTTAAGCTTAAAGATGTTCCTACTATTTTTGGATGTTTTAGACGCATTCTAGGTAATAAAATTGGTAAAGGTAAACCAAAACTCAAATTTCGAATTTAAATTCTATTTAATTAAATTTTTATTATAACTGAAAATAAAATTTTATAAAATATAATTAATGTTTAACTAAAAAAATGTAAATTTTGGTCTAATTTTTTAACTATATCACTTCTTGCCATGAGAAAATTTTATGGGGCTAAAGCATTTAACTACGACTATTTTCACTTTTAGCTATGGTATTCCATGGTTGCAAGCGTCAAATATTGTAGTGTGAACCCATTTATGTGATCGTATATACAATAACAATGGAGAATAATAATGGTCCTCCATTCGAATTTTATGTTTTTATAGAAAAATAAACTTTTCTTTAAGAAAATAACATACGAATACAAGTATATTATGATTACAAGATCATGAAAGATTATCATAATTTTTTTTTTCTACAAAATAACTGGCTTGTGTTAAAGTGCATATGTGAAATAAAATTGATAAAAATATAATTGGTAAATAGAAAAAAAAAATGAGAATTGAAATATTATAATTCAATATGAATTTTAATGTAATTGGACTTTAATTTTAAATTTAATTAGTGAGAAAAAAACTTTTAAATTTTTTTCTCTTCTCTAATCACATTTATTACCTAAAAGGATTAACTTAGATTTGTTTTACTTGCATTTCTCTTTATTTTCAATTTATTAATAATTTATTTCTTTTTCATATTAGTTAAAACTTTTATACTAAATTTAGTCCAGCACATTATTAAACCGATTAAATTATAAAAAATAATTAAACATATAAGTAAAAAAAAATATTCATCTAATTATCCAACCTATTAAGATTAAAAGAAAAAAAGATATACAAGTAAATATAATATACTTTAGGAATTTGATATTATACCAATGAATGATAAAATTTAATACATTACTAAAAGTCAATATATTTTAAACAAAATAAAAATATCTTAAAATTAAAAAATATAAAGAAATCTATCGCTAAAATTGCATATACAAAAACTAAACCATAAATACGTATAATGAATACAGAAAAGGTGCAGGGTACTTAAAAAAATACTAGATAAAAGTAAAAGGGGGAGAATAGTGGAACAAACAAAATATCAAATAGTAATTTGGTACAATGAAGGACAAAATTTAATTGATTATTGAAAATTAATATATTTTAAGTAAAATATAAATATTTTAAAATTAAAAAAAAAATAATGAAACCCTAAACTAATTAATAGATTGAGAAGGAATATTTTACTTCTTACTAAAGTTGATCTGTGTATTCTTTTTATGTTAAAAATTAACCTAAAAACTTAAAAACTAATTGGTTTTTATTATTTAATAAATTATATTAACTTTTTAAAAAAAAATTAATGAGATATATAAAATTATTAAACTTTTATTATAATTAGTTTACTATAGATAAAAGATTACTGATGTTATTTATAAAAGTAACATAATATATGTGTTGCTAATAATAGTACAAGAAGATGGTTTAACCCCAACCTACTATGTAAATATATCTAAATAGTAGAACCAAATAAATCCTAAACTATATATATATATATATATATAATTGTACTAAAGAGGATAATTTGAAAATATATATGTAGTCTACCATATTTAAGACTAATTAATAAAAAATTTAAGATTCTTGCAACAAAATAATTTGTTGTTATAAATATAAAAGTTATGACCATTTCACTATTATTAGGAATTGTATTCATCATTAGGTTTGTCACATCTATCTTGTCCTCTTAAGTTAAAAGTGACCAAAAGGGATCTAATCACCATAGCTAATTATTTATTATGAAAATAGTAATTTGTCACTTTAAATAGGCTTATTATGATAATTTATTTGTAATGACAGAAGGAAATTATTATCACTATAACCAATATTTTGTCACAATTGATTTACATTTAAGGACAAAATGATAAGTGTTATTTTTACGTGGCTTGAATTTTGGATATGTCTTTATGGATTTGAATTATGACCAAACCCGAAAGTTTCGTGTTGCTACCTGATTGAGAGTTCAGCGTGATTATATTTTGCTCTTTTCATTATAGTAGAAATTTTCTCTCATCTTACCCATGGACATGGACTTTAAGATCAAACCACGTAAATTCTGCATTATTCTTCTTCTCTTTTCTTATACTATGCAATTGTGTGATTGTGTATGCCTTAGATTTACGTGTTTGCTATAATAAATTGGTATCAGAGCTTTGTGTGCACAATCTAGAGTTTACAGATAGAATCGTCTTGATCTATGGAATGCAATCGATGATAACTTTCTAGAAGTTACAAAGGAGGCAGACGAAGCTGAGCTGAATGAGAGAGCCTTGAGTGTGATTTTCATAAGCATAACTAATAATGTCTTACGTGAGATTACTAGTGAAAGCTCAATGTCTATAGCATGGAAGAAATTGGAGAAGTTGTACTCTGCCAAATCGCTGACCAATTGTCTGTATCTAAAGAAAAGGCTATACAAACTGAGAATGAGCAAAGGTATGCCCATTAAAGAACATCTGAATGAATTTAATTCAATCATTATGGACCTAAAGAATGTTGATATTAATATTGATAATGAGGATCAAGCCTTTATTGTGTTATGTTCTTTGCCACCCTCTTATGAGGCTTTTGTTGATACTCTGTTATATGGAAAAGATAGTATTTCACTAGATGATGTTAGTAATTCTCTAAAATCAAAGGACCTAAAAAAGAATTTTTCATATAATAGAGAATATTTGAGGGGAAGTTTTGGTGAGCAGGGGAAGAACACAGTCAAAGGAGGTTTCTTTTATCAGGAAGAAATCTAAGGCTAAATCTAAGTCAAGAGTGAAAAAGCTAACTATTTTGAGTGTGGGAGCAAGGTCACTATAGGAGAGACTATCTCAAGTTGAAAAATAAAAAGGGAAAGCAATCAGAAAGTTCTGCAAATGTGGTTTACAAGTTTAGTGATTTTGATGGCAATGACAGTGCTGGGTAAATTTTATCCGTGAGTTCAGATCATGGACAGAATTCCTGGATTCTTAATACTGGTGCTACTTATAACATGTATCCACAAAAAAAGTAGTTTCACTTACAAATAGATGAGTGGTAAGGTATTTCTAGGCAATAATCGTGCATTACTTGTTGAAGGAATTGGTAACATCATATTGAAGATGTTTGATGGCATTATTAGAACTATGGAGTGTTGGTATGTTCCAGGACTAAAGAGGAACTTAATTTCTATTAAGACACTTAAATCTCATGCATTCAGATTCCATGTAGAGAATGGAGTTTCTCAAAGTGTGCAAGGTCTTTATGGTACTCATGAAGAGCAGTTTGTTTTTAGGATTATATTTTCTTTAGGATAGTACAATTTTAAGGGAAGCTGCAATAGCGTCGGGAAGTAATAATCTGAACCAGACTCAATTGTGATATCTGCGTCTGGGTCATATGAGTGAAAGAGAGTTATCTGCGTTGAGCAAGTGGGATTTATTGGACAAGCAAAAAATAGAATTTGTGGACTTTTACGAACACTGTGTGTTTGGCAAACATACGTGAATTTCAACAAAAAGGCAGTGCATGAGATTAGAGGTATGGTGGATTATATACATTCAAATTTATGCTCTTCCAAGAGCCGTGCTAGGTACTTCATGACTTTGATTGTTAATTACCCTATGATGTTTGGGTGTATTTCTTAAAAATAAAAGATGGGGCATTTTCAACCTTTGTAAAGTAGAAGACAATAATTGAGAAGCAAATAGAAAAAAGGTCAAGCACCTTAGATCTAATAATGGGTTAAAATTTTGTAATTGTGAGTTTAATGCGTTCTGCAGCATTGAAGGTATAGTGAAACACTGCACTTGTATAAGGACACCAGAACATAATGGTATTTCAGAGTGCAAGAATAGAACACTTTGTGACAAAAGCATGAAATATACTCTCACATTCAGGTTTGAGAAAAGATTTATGGGCTGAAGCAATTAATACAGCCTGTTTCTTCATTAATAGATCTCCATCTATAACTATTGAATGCAAAACTTCTTTTGAGATTTGGTCCGATTCACCTACTGATTGCTCTCAGCTAAGAGTGTTTGGTTGCCTACTTATGCTTATGTGAGGGATGGTAAACTTGAACCAAAGGCAAGAAAATGCATATTTCTAGGTATGCATTTAGAGTGAAAGCAGGTTATAGTGCAATTATGTAAAGTCTCTAAGATTAATTATCAACAGGGATGTGATGTTTAATGAGTCTACTTCATTGGATGGTTAGAAGAAGAAATCAATAGCAAAATCTGATCACGGTGTCAGAGAACAGGTAGAGCATGAGGTTGATACTTCAGTAGTTCAGTCTAGTGATTCAGAGGATGTGGTGCAAGATCCTGATCAATAAGAGGATGCACCTGAGCAATAGCAATAGGAACCATATAGCATTACAACTGGTAGAGAAAGAAGACAGATTAGACTTCCGCAGAGATATGTATATGTAGATCCAGTTGCATTTGCCATGTCAGTTGCTGAGACAGTTAATGTGTATGAACCTAGCAATTATAGAGAAGCTGTTTCTTGTTAAATGTAGATCAGTAGATTGGTGCTATGGGTGAAGAAATTGAATCTCTTCACAAAAATCAGAATTGGAACCTTGTAACATTGCCTAAGGGATAGAAAGTGGTACGCTGCAAATGGGTGTTCAAGAAAAAGGAAGGCACTCTAGGGTTTAAAGCACCTCGATATAAGGCACGGTTAATAGCAAAAGGCTTTACTCAGAGGGAGGAGATTAACTTTAATGAAGTGTTTTCTCCATTTGTGAAACATAGTTCTATTAAGGTCTTACTTGCTATGGTTGCACTTCATGATATAGAGCTCGAATGACTAGATGTGAATATACATTTTTGCATGATGAGCTAGAGAAGCAAATTCATATGAGTCAACCTGAGGGATTTGTCATTCCAGTTATGGAAAACCATGTTTGCTTGCTTAAAAAAATTTTATATGGTTTAAAATAGTTACTTAGGTAGTAGTACAAAAGACTTGATACATTCATGGTTTATAATTGCTTTATTCATAGTTCATATGACAATTGTGTATATCATAGAAAACTTTCAGATGATTCCTTTGATGACATGCTTATTACTGCTAAAAGCATGCCACCGATTAATATTTTGAAAAAGTAGTTGAATGATGAGTTTGAGATGAAGGATTTGGGTACTGCAAAGAAGATATTGAGAATGGAAATTACTAGGGAGGGAAATGTTGGGAATAGGGAAAGAAGTGTTAGGAAGTTTTTCTAGTCTCAGCAAGTCTATGTTGAGAAAGTGCTTAAGCGTTGTAACATGAATAATGCTAAGTCTGTTACTGTTTCATTTGCTATCCATTTCAAGTTATCTACAAACATGTCACCAAAAATAGATGAGGAAATGGTGCACATGTCTCGTGTTCCCTATTTGAGTGTTGTTGGTAGCATCATGTATAATTTGGTTTGCACCTGAACTAACATTTGACATGCAGTTAATATTGTAAGTAAATACATGGCATGTCCTGGGAAAGAGCACTAGTAGGCAGTGAAATGGGTTCTAAGGTATTTGAAGGGTACTACAGATATTGGTTTGACATTCGATAGGGCTAAAATGAGTGATTCAATTGTTGGCTATGTAGATTTAGATTTTTCAAGGGACTTAGACAAGAGGAGATCTCTGATAGGTTATTTGTTTATACTCTCTAGAAGTGCTATCAGTTGGAAGATAATATTGCAAGCTATAGTTGCTTTGCCCACCACAAAGGCTAAATATATGGTTTTAGCAGAGGCAGTAAAAGAAGTTTTATGGTTACAAGGTTTAGTGGGTTATCTTGGGTTCATACAAAAGAAGCTAACAGTGTTTTGTGACAGCTAGAGTACAATACATCTTACAAAGAATCAGATATACCATGAGTAAACTAAACACATTAATATCAGATATCACTTCATTCGGGATATTGTATCTCAAGGGACTGTAGTTGTGCAAAAGTCTCTACACATGATATCCAGTAGATATGATGACCAAGGAAGTCTCAGTTAGCAAGTTTATGCATTGGTTAGACTTGGTTAGTGTTTATAGTGCTCAACAATGCCCTTGCAAAGGTAAATGGCAAGCCAAAGTGTTAGAGCTGATTTTGTTAATGATGGAGAGAATTAAAGCCAAGGGGAAGAATTGTTACTTTAATGTGGCTTGAATTTTAGATATGTCTTTTATGGATTTGAATTATGACACAACCTGAAATCTTCACGTTGTGACCCGATTGGAAATAAAAAGTAAAGTTTATGGTGGTAGTGGAGGGCACGGGCTAATAGGTTAGGGCTCTAAGCTTACCACTAATCTAGTTAGAGGTGCGGTGGCAACGTCCCCACAGTATGGACCAGTATAAATATTGTAATATCATGCTCATTGTGATAGATTTGTGAGATATTTAGGAAACACACTAGAATTAGAGTTTGATAGTTTTGAGTAATTTTATCTTGTTCTTTTT